>NC_072738.1:64535426-64640078 GCF_026930045.1 Uloborus diversus | reverse complement strand
GTAATTCGTGATTGTTAAAAAAAAAAAAATCGAAATTTGTAAAACAAAAAAAATAAGGAGTTTATTTTCAAAACGGATTATATCCAGTTTTATATTTTTTTTTTTTTTTTGGCAGAGCGAAAAAAAGTTTTACACATGGTATGGTTAGTTTAGAAATAATTCAATTCCGATGCACATGGACGCCTGCATTAAAAGCACAAAGAAACAAAACCAAAGGAAGGACGTCATTCAACGAAAAAGTGAAAACAATTAGACAATTAGTAATTCGTGATTGTTAAAAAAAAAAAAAAAATCGAAATTTGTAAAACAAAAAAAATAAGGAGTTTATTTTCAAAACGGATTATATCCAGTTTTATATATTTTTTTTTTTTTTTTTTTTTGGCAGAGCGAAAAAAAGTTTTACACACGAACACCAATTGTTAAAATTTCGAATTTTTCACCATGTTTTGGTAGAACAACAAGTGACTATTGGCATAAGTCTAGGAATTTTTCCACAATTTTATCAGACCTAAATTGTCAATTTTATTTTGGATACATTCCTTTTTGGTGTAAAAGAGTGGATATCATCACTTTTGAAAAAAAAAAAAAAAAGCACGCATTTTCTTCAGAAATAAACTTTAAAATTGAAACAAAATATTCAACTATCAGAATTTTTCAATTAATTACAATTTAATTATTAATTAATCACAATTGAATAGCAATATCAATTATTTAATATTAATTTAGTAATCACAATTTGAGGTCGTGCTTGACTAATTGATAACAGACTTGCACAAGGCGCAAGGTACTGCGATCTCTTAATACGGACGGGTATCATGTTTGATTGGAAATGCACAGTCAGTGCCTAGCTCCTCTATTTTATTAGTGAACTACTTTTGAATTAGAAGTGGCAAATTCAAATTTGGAAATGTGCCCTTTTGACGTGAAAGTGAATGAGCGGACACCGGCAAATAAGGGAAAAGGTCCACTATGCTGTAAAAGACCTGACGCTAAACAAGGGGATGGATATACACCGTTTAGGTGAGAAAACCAATATTTACGTATCTTTTAACGGTAGATATAAATTTCTTCGAGAGGAAAGAAATTCATGGGTCGATAGAGCTTATACTAGAGACTCCGAAAACGAAAAAAAAAATATTAATTTGAATTTTTGGCATCTTGAATTCAAATTATGTTTTTCGCAATCACGAGCGTGTGTGTGTATGAATGCGTGTGTGTTTGTGTAGGCGCATGTTTGTGGGTGCGTGTGTGCGTGTTGCGTATGCAGTGCTGTGTGTGCACGCGCGTGTGTGTGTATGTAGGCATATGTGTTTGTGTCTGTGTGCAGGCATGAGTGTGTGTATGTGTGTGTGTAGGAGTGTGTATGTCTGTGCGCAGGCATAAGTGTGTATGTGTTTGTGTATGTGTCTGTAGGTGTATGTTTGTGTATGTGTTTGTGTGTGTGTATGTGTGCGTGTGTGTAGTTGTGTATGTATGCATGTGTGTGTAGGATATGGATGCAACCTGGAGACGGTTTTCGCAAAAGGAGCAGCATCGTGAGGCCGGTCGACGCGACGGTGGTGCTGGCAGAGGGTGCTGACGGGAAAGTAAAATGATAGGAACGCCAAAAACAGTCAAGTGAGCACAATAAGCAATCGTGATTGCTCAAAAAAAAAAAAAAAAAACCGTTTTTCCCAAAAGTGGATACAATCCGTTTTGAAAGTAAACTCCTCAAATATAATGTTGTTGTCGTCGTATACCAGCTAGGCTGTCAATTTGGGCTGAGCTGAATGACTTTTCCAACTGTATCGTAATTTGGTGTGAAGTAAGACTTTCACGGTACACGCCTGCCATAAGAATTCGTTTATAGGTTAAGCAACCACTCACAGTACAAGAAGGACGAGAGAAAGTACATCCATGCTCGAGACAGGACCTCCCCATCGCACTCAGACTCCTTAGACCGTTGGACAGGGCGGGCGGCAACAAAAGAATATATTAACTATTTTAAAAATTGTCATTAACTCCCAAGGAGTTCCCAAAGTAAAACTGTGTCAAATCGGTATGAATTTTACAATCGCTTCATTTATTCGTCAGTGAAATTGATAGGGTAGAAAATCGCAACTAAGTGATGAAATGCAGATTTGAGCACATCAGAATTAATAAAATATACCTATGGTATCAAATATGCAGATAAATCCTAGCTATTAAAAGAGTAAAAAAGCATTTTGAAAATTAAAATAATTATTTTTGCCTCTTTTTGCTATTAAATTATCATACTGTGTATTTAAAACAATATATATATATATATATTTTAAACTCAAAATATTCTGTATTTAAAATGTGGAGTTTCGATTCCTCTGTTTACATATTGAATCAAACTAAGCAAACCATATGTTATGAACTGAAAGTTCTTACCGCTAGTCTGAAAAGTTTAAATCAAAATACAGATATATTTTTTTAAAAAATACACTGTTAAAAAATCCCTAAACGTCACCGAGTATTTCCGTGTAACGTTTCGGGATTTCAATGGTTTTTATCCACTTCTTGGAAATATCAAGTATCATTGTCAAAACGTTTCCCGAATTGCTACAAGTTGCACGGATGAAAACTTGACTCTGTTGTAAAAAATATTTTTAGCTCCCAGTTTAAAGATTAACGGAGAATATTCATAAAGTGTATCGGCTTCTGTTCGATTAGGCTCGTCTAGACTGATTAAGCTCCCAAAGAGATGGAATAGCTGTGCAAGAACTGCAATCAAGTAAACTGCTTGCTACTTACTTGCAGTTCTGGCTTAGCTTTGGCTAGAGCTCCTTGAAAAAGACAGGCTGACTTATCCGACATTTTGGTTCCAAGGCAGAATTGGATCCAACCTCGTTTCTAGTATTTATAAATACGTTATAATATTCGCTGGTTGCTAAGTCGTAAATTAATTGATGATAAGTTGAGTAAAATGTGCATTAAGGTAAATTTAGAAAGATAACTTCGTTCTCAAATTCAGCAAAAATGTATCGAGAAATGTTTACGGTAATAAACCTCATTTTCACACCTTATTTGTTTTTAATTTGTATTAATTAAATTGTCTTCATCTACAGAATAAAATAATCAAACGTCAATCGGGCAACACACTTAAAGCTTTGACACCAGTTTTCTGCAATGAGGCTTTTGTACAAATGTTTATTTTTTTCCCCCGAAAATTTTGGAACCAAAATGTCGGATAAGTCAGCTCCCCTTATATAGGAGCCTTAGCTTTGGCCATATGTGTGATACTGCTTTTGGAACTTCCTTGATAAATAGGCAGTGTGCCACACACGCTGTTATATTAACCAGTACCTAAAATTATTCTTAAGTTCCAGAGACACGGCTGGATTTAAACGGGAAGTTTTCTGGATCTCACAGGATAATTTCAGGAAGGTAACTTAATTTCGGCAGAAAACGTTCCTGTTTTTTGCGAGATATGTTACTGGCAGAAATTGGGTATATCAGCTGCCTATTACTTTCCAGGAATGTTTCTAAATCGTTTTTACAGTGTACTTAAAAAATGAAGGAAAAGCCTATTTCGGAAAGAAGGCCGAGAGTTTTATTACTGCGCAAGTACGAATATTAGAGGATTATTACTGAATAAAGTCCCAGACTGAAATTAATTTTTCAAATAATATGTAGCTCTTCGAAGACAGCTACTGCTTGGAAAATTCAATGCAAAATAGTTCCGTCAATGAAACATCTTTTGGAATATATGTTGAAAGGAAGTATTTTTCTTTATAACGAACTTAGTCAAATTAGTCTGGAAATGGAAAAAAAATTAGTAGAATTTATGTCTGATTGAGGAATGTTTCCTCTGAAATTATTAAATGAATTTCAGTCAGGTACACGAAGAATGGTGCAAACACATTCAACGATTTCCTGAAACTAGTATGAATATATATTCCTCTTTCTGTAAAGCTGGTTAACATAAATAGTTTCACACTAAATATCAGTAAAAAAGGCAAAATAGTGTGTTTAGAAAATGTTGCCGTGGGTAGCTAATAAAATGAGATTAGTTAGTCGTTTTTTTTATGTGAATAATTTCGGTTATTTGGGATTTGAAGTTGATTTGAAATGAAAAAGCTTACAAAGCTTTGAAGTATATGAGAATTTTTTATAATCGGGTTCACTTAAAACATATAATTCTTAAATAAAGGTTATCCTATTGTAATATTTTAAATTGTTCATTCTACGGAAAAGCAGTCATTTGATCCTGCATGTGATAGCTCGTATTTTCCATTAAAAAAAAAAAAAACTTAAAAGGATAATGACCAAAAATTTGGTGTTTGAGAAATCAAAAAAGAGTACGTGCTTTCTTAAGCAAAACAATTTGCTTGTTAAATTTAAAATTATTACTTTTGTAATATAATATGCGAGTTCGCAGTAGCGTACAGGGCGCCCTCCCCCCAAGATTTATAAGTACCCCCCATACGGTTATTTTTTATAATTTTAACATAGCCCCCCCCCCCCGACGCAAATGGTTAGCCGTCACGTACCAGAAATATGGCTGTTGAAAATTCAGGAATCTTTCTTGTGAACGTTGCTGTAAAATGGAGTGTTTATAGTACTTATTTTTTTTTCTGTAAATTGTTCAGAAAAAAAAAAAACGATTGCAGTACCAATATATACACCACGTGACTTACGATGCACATAACACTGTATTTCCCTTCATTCGATGTGTACCAACTGGTATGGTGGTCAGCAAAGTCGCCTGCCAATAGGAAAGTCACTAGATCAAACCTCCTGCGTGCTTGTTGCCTTTTTAACTCTCGTTTATTCCTTTGTAAAAGTTTACAGTAAAATAGGATTTTACGGTAAAAGTTACTGGCAACATGGATACCAGTAACTTGCACCGTAAAATTAGATTTCACCGTTGAAAGATTCAGTTTTTTTTTTTTAAACAGTGCGGCCTTTTTGAGTAAACTAGTAATATTACAGAGATATCAAATATTTAACTAGAAATTGTACTGACAGACAAATAAAAAAATACAAACATTTTTAAAAAGTAAATAAATGCAATCTCACAAAAATATTCTAAAAGCGGAAACAAATGAACTATGCTGAAATACGTCCTGAATTATAAAAAAAAAAGTTTCTGCTTAGGTTTATTCGAAAACATGGGAAAACTTTTCTAAAAACTAAACATTTTTTTAGGAGAGAAAAAAACAGTTTTTAGTAATAAAACATTTCATGCATAAACCACAACGATTTCATTTTACTGTTTTCCAATAAAATTCACAAATCCCAGTAAAATAGCCGATATAAATGTCTCAGAACTAAAATTTCAAAACTTTTACGACTTCCTGCTCTTGTTTTATAGCCCAGTTCAAAAGAATACGAATCAATACGCTTCAAAAAGAAAGCATTAAAGTTTTATTTTGCCCCCCTCTCCTCCAAATACACGAGGAAATTTATGTCAGTGTATTTTTTTCCGCGTTATGTGTTTTCATTTTGAAGAAAGGCTGCCAAATGTACGTAAAATATTGCTTATGATTTCTATGCATAGAATGTCCATTTTATGCGATTTGACGAGAAAAAATATTTGTGTAATATTTAAAAACGATTATGTACAAAAACATTTTAAGCTCCCCAACATCATAAATAACCAGAAATAAGTATTATAACTTGTGTTGTGGCTTTACGAACTAGACCTTTAGTTTTCTGTCTTTCTTTGAAGTTCTTAAATAATATGTAGGAGAAGTTTTTTTTTTATCAAAGAGGATAAATGTAACAAAGCTAAAAGCTATATTCATGCTGTCTTATACCATCCGTTTAGATACGTTTTTATATCAACTTAGTGGCATTGATTCCTAAAACGTTTTATGATTTTATGCAGCAAAATGTTTAGTTAATTATTCCATTTTTTCCGTGAAATCTTTTGAAGAAAAATGTAAGTAGTGTAACGAATAGAAAATCAAATATGAATCAAAGAGTCAGTAAAATTCAAGAGGTGGTTTGACTATAATAGCTATGCAATATTTTCTCAGTTTCAATTGGGTTGTTTACTTTACCCAAAAATAGTACTTTTAGTCACTGAAGTTGATAGAATAACAAAAAAAAAATAAATAAATAAATAAATAAATAAATAAATAACATGGACCCAGAAAATACTTTCATTGCTCCAATAGTTATTTTTTAATTAATTTTTTTTTGTCCGATTTTTCAAACAAAGTGTGGTCTTTATGACGTCTCAAATGTTGAATTTAGGCGCGTATTCCACTGGAGCGTTGAATGTTTACCCTTGCTGTCTGTCTTGTTTCCACGGTATGATAATTCAGAAGTGAATTAAATGCTGCGCTCTACGCTTGCTATCAACCGTATCGTTTCCAGTACACAGGAATAAAGATTAGAATTAAATATTGCACTCTGCTCTAATGGCAACAGTGAATGGCAGTTCATCATTTGTGCTGTCATGCGCAGAAGCGTAAAAAATAAAATTGAGTCTTGAGATTTAAATATATGTATTTTTAAATATAGTAATTTTTGTTGAATTATTTTAAAAATGGTCTTTCAGAAAAAAATGCTTTTAAAATTTCGTTAACGACCTCATTGTTGCCCTTTGGTTTACACAAGCACCAGCTTATCAGTTTCTGAAAACAATTCCTCAGAGTTACCTCCTTGAATAATGCCAAAAATGGGGAAATTTCCCCCAATCATCATTTTCTTAAGAGGAAAGCTTTCCTAAGTCGCATGAACTCACGAGTTTTCTGAATCTGATTTAAAGCGGCTTCAGATATTGTCTCTATACAAGGTATGATCTTTAGACTTGTCATTCACTGACCACCTAAAATGCCTTAATAGTAAAATCGGACCAAAGAGTTTAATGAAAGTTATTTTTTAATTTTAATTCCAAGACACAAATGTGGACTAGTTATCTTAATGTAGGGGAGAGCTGTGTTTCCGGGACCACATTCTTTCATTTATTAAAATAGCTTACATCAAGACCTTCTCTACAACGCATTTTATTCGAAAATTTTTCGGTTGGCATAGTTTTAGCGAGAACTAAAATAGCTACATAAAATGACTAAGCCTTATTTTGACGTTTAAAAATGCATCAAAAGTTCCCTAATTATCAAAAAAAAAAAAAAAAATCGCTCACACTTATGATAGTTTCATCAGATTATCACACACAAAAAAAATGTCATTAAAATATATTTACTGGGTTTGTACTCAAAAACTCTAAGAAGGATAATACAGAGGGAAAATGTTTAACACAATTTCTTCTGAGATTTTTTTTTCGACAAATTTTAAAAATGGAACAGTATGACTTTCCACAGTAAAGCGCGAATTAACCAAAATTTTTTATTTTTGATTAACTTAAACTTCTTAATTTAACTGAGCGCTGCTCCCCCCCCCCCCCAAGCGGCTAAAAAAACCATTTAATGTAGAATAAAATATTTATTCTCCTTTAAAGTATTTTTGTCAAATTTCAATTCATTTTATTGTTATGGCAAAAAATAAAATTGTCAGCTTGGAATGTAAAATAACTTCATGTTTATCGGCAACACAAAAAGGTAATTTTTTGCACTTGCGAGCAATGTTTGCAATTGTTGCTACCCAGCTCTTTTTGCCTCTTTTGTCTTATATACTTTTTACAAATATCTATACATCGTGGTATAATAACTTTGAGACCTAAGTAGTTTTAAAACGAGCTGATGTGTGTCTTACATGACTTCCTTTTACTCCAATTTAATGTCATTTTCCCATTATTGACATGTTTAATGTCATTCAATAGTTTACTCTCCAAATATCTCCAACAGTGGCCAAATTGAAACCAGATTTAAAAAAAAATAATAATAACTAAATAAATAAAAAATTGCCAAATTGGTCGCCAAGTTGGCGACAAAACTTGGCAACCTAAAGACCCTTTTAGAAACACCCGAATGCAACCGAAAGGAGAGGTGCACAACTAGAACCCACTAATAGTCTACGTACCAAATTTCAACTTTCTAGGCCATACCGTTCTTGAGTTATGCGACATACATACGCACATACACACATCCGCACATCCGCACATACGCACATACATACATACGTACATACAGACGTCACGAGAAAACTCGTTGTAACTATCTCGGGAATCGTCAAAATGGATATTTCGCGTGTCTATACGTTCTTAGGCATTCCTCCACGTGTGGTCGAGTTGGAAAAAAAAAAAAAAACCTCAACATTCATTCGGAGGTGAACAAAATGGAAATTAAGGCCGAATTTTGAGTGAAATTTTTTTCACGAATACAATATTTCCTTTTTTACTTCATTTTACAAAAAAGGAAGTTTGTAAAAAACACGCGGATAAGTTCCTTTGAATGTATAAACACTCGAAATATCCATTTTAACATTTCAAGAGTTAACTACAACGACTTTTCACGTGACGTATCGTATATTCGCATGTATGTATGTGTGTATATGCGGGTGTGCGTATGTGCGTATGAGCGTATGTATGTCGCATAACTCATGAACGGTATGTCCTAGAAAGTTGAAATTTGGTACGTAGACTCCTAGTTTAGTCTAGTTGTGCACCTCCACTTTTGATTGCATTCGAATGTTTCTAAAGGGTCTTTTGCCCCTTTTTGGGGAGAAATCATTGTCAATTTCGATGGATACTCTAGTGATGTTATAATTTGGCGGACACTCTGCAATATATCGCCAGTCTTTTGGTCGCCAAATTTCGTCGCCACCTTGGCGACAAATTTGGCGATTTTTGTTTTTTTTTTTTTTTAAATTTTGGCTTCAATTTGGTCACTGGTGGGGATATTTAGAAAGTAAACTATTGAATTACATTAAAATTGCCAATAATGGGAAAATGACATTAAATGGGAATAAAAGGAAGTCATGTGATGCACACATCAGCACATTTCAAAAGGAAGTAAAAATAACAGTGTGTGCGTAAAGACATGCGATAGAAGTGAAACTTTTGTATTTCAGTGAATTTTTTTAATTACTCATCAATCACTTTTGAATTGTATACATTGTGTTTATGATATATTTATTTATACAAATTTAAAAACACATATTTGACTGAGCATCATCTTCCTCGTTCTTAAGAAGAGAAATTATCATTTTCGTACACATATGTTTCAATACAACAGCTTTTTAATGCGTTTCTTATAATTCAGAGTTACATCAGTCAGACGATGGCAAACAGCCTGCACCGTGTTAAACAACGAGACAGCGGAAGTCAAATGTCTTTTTATTTTCTTTTCATTTATTTTTTAATGTACGTTATTAAACCCTAAGATATGTTGTTAAAGAATATGATTCAATATTTTAAGTTAGACTTAGGTGAGTGCTTAGTAAGAGAAGCAGCTGCTGTTATAAACGCTTATGGTTTTATAACTGAGAACATTATCGAAAGAAAAGATTCATATAATTCGTAATTTCATCACACTGTGAAAAAATTCCGAAACGTAATCTATAACTTTCATGAACATTTCCGGGATTTTATAGGTTTTTACCACTTTCCTGTGAAAATTGTGTATCTTTTTCAAAAGGTTTCCTGAATTACTCCAAAATGCTCGAAATCAGACTTTCCACTGTTGGGAAAATATTTTTAGCTACCAGTCTAAAGATTAACTGAACGTATTTATTAAGCGCTATCAAAGAATTACAAACATGTGAGGTACTTGGTACTTGCAATTCTGCTTTACCAATGGCTGTAGTTGCAATAATGCTTTTGGAACTTGATTTATAAATCACGAAGGCGCCAGGACACTTTTAAAAGCTGCATAAGTATTCTCCGAAGGTTCAAAAAAGGGAAACGCTTGTCCAGAGATATTTTTCTGTATTATTTAGATAGATTTAAGAGTGGTTTAAGTTTTTCCAGGAACGTTTTTGAATCGTTTTTACAGTGCAGCAAAACAAAAGAATTCTTCAAAAGGTCTTACGTTTTTGAAAAATTGCACACATTTAACTTTATCGACAGCAGTAATTATTTTAAAAAATCTACACCAAAAATATAAGAGAGGGCAATATCAATAGTATAGTAATGTTTCTGATGGAATATATTTCCGGATTGTGTTTAATATCAGTGCTTACATACATTTTGTGATTCTAAATACGCTTTTTGTTTCAAATTGTATGCACGATACACAACAGTTCAGGGACCTCCTTACATATTACTACACGTGGTTTAACCGGTTGAATAGGGCCTGAAGACAGCTCTGTGTTTTTATCCAGACCGGGAGCTGAACAATTGCTGACACTGAACCTCCAAAGGTATTGATTTGGAATTGGAACTTGGAACACTTTGAGACCACTAACATATTTAATGTGCTCCAGTTCTGAGTTCAACGCTTCATCGATCAGACCTCCACCACCCTAATTGTATGTACATAATGTATGCTAATTTTTTTATGAAGGGCAATCTAAGCAATATTTTAAAAGTTTCATGAATCATATCTATTTGAAAAATACATAAATTATTATTAATAATAAAAACTAATGACTATTGTGCACAGGGGTGGGTACAGACCACGATTTTATGGACACTTTTTAAAAAAAACCTTAAATTTCAGGTAGTTTTCTGACTGATTTTAACAGAATATGTCTGTAATGCTTCAAAACGTATTTTTTCCTCACAACAACGGAAATATCATGAAAGGAAGTAACAAAAACGGAATTTTTCCATTTCTAGGGTTGCCGCTGTGCTGTACTTTGTTAGTATTCCGATTAGCCTTCAAGTTATGATAAACATCACTTTTTGTTAGTGTTTATTAAATCGCACTGTTACATTTTGTTAGTTAAAAGCTTATTTAGAATAATGACTCAGATGTCGTGGACAAAATAGATAGCTTGCTATTTCATGTCTGGAGAGTAATATACGAAAAAATATATAACTATAGGCGTAAAAACTATACGTCGAAATAGTTTTTACGCCTTTGGGCTTTGTAGGTTTGGAAAAATGTTCGCGTCATTTTCAGACAGGCAGATGTGTTTGGATCGCCCTGGTGATTTGATGTGGGTTTCACTGAGTCAGTATTAGAATATTATTGCGGTGTATTATTTTGCACACTACTTTGAACAATTATATTCGTTAGTCATATTGTGCGTTCTAGCGGTGAGAATAGTTTTAGGATCTCGTGTTATCCATTTAAAACAAAGGCTATTGGATTACTTGTATCCAGATGCAATGGATATACTTAAATTTAGCACTGCTGGTCACATGTAAGTATTGTTGAATATCTTTGTACATGTTGATATATAAATGTATTTTTCTTGTTATTATGCATTTGATAGAATTCCGATGGTAGCTGATTTAGAATTTATAGAACTATTATAAAGTTATTGTTTTTGCTCTAACCATTGTATTCTTGAAAATCATTAAAACGTTAAATGCCAACATTTCGTATCACCCGGAGATTATCGTGGTGTGCGAGCAAAACAGAAAAAAATCACTCAGTTTTTTTTTTTTTTTTTTTTTTTTAACAGATTGAAAATAAACATTTCAAATCTCTAAATAAAAGTATTTCTTGCTGTTATATTTTTACGAAAAGGGGCATAGCAGATTGTAAATCTTTGAAAATACAATTAAACTTTTGACAAGAATAAGTTTTCTTGACTACTTAGAAATCTAGAAGCATTCATTACTCTTTTCGGGATTTCATTCATAATAATAAATATAACATAATTAATTTATTTTATTCGATCTCATCCAAAAACTTATTTGAGATTATTGCAAGTTTCTTGTAAAAACATTTTGGGTAAAACGAACTGATTGATATGTTTAGCCTAAGTATAATGATTATGCATTAAAAAAAAATTTATGTTGCTATTCCAATGAGTGAAAAATGCGGAAATCACCGGGGGGGGGGGGGGGTATACATCATCTGAGCCAAAAATTCTTCACGTGTATGTCAATGATTCTGTTTTTAAACACAGTAAATTGGTATGCGGTACTCTCCATCAGGTATATTATTCCATGATAATGTCAACCGGTTTTTAATGGTATTTTATTTGACTCATTCTGCAAATAAAAATATTATATTTTTCATGTATGCTTTTCCATGCCTCGCCAGAATATGTACGAGGGGATGTCGAAAGAAATAACTAACAGTATCAGCATCAAAAATTGGTGTTATACTTAAAATCCACTAATTTCCTTGTTGGTACTTTTCGATTATTTTTATTCATCTGAAGGTGTTTAAAATTTCGTGATAGATGCTTGAAGAAGAGCTGTATTGTACATAAGTTATCAAGAAAAATTTTCACTTAAAATATATTTGAGTAATAAATACAAATTAAAAAATAATAGTTTTTGAATGGTTAACTATTTTTTTATTATGTATCATTTTAAAGATAGGATAGAAAAACGAGAATGAAATTTCAGTAAAATATGTGAAAATGAGAAACGAAAAAATAGCGCAACGAAAAATCAAGAACCGAAAGTTCTGTAAAGACACAGAAAATTTAAAAACGGAAAAATAGATGTACGGAAAAGTTAAAAACGGAAAATAGATCAACGGAAAGAAGAGAAATGGAATTTTCGATAAATCACGGGAAATTTATAAACGGAAGAACAGAACTAAATGGAGAAATGAGAAATGGAACTTCTGTTTAGTCACGGAAAATAATGTAACGGAAACGTAATATTAACAGCAACTTTGCTGCCGGTACTTTATCCGTTATTTTCAGGAAAATTTTTAAACCGTGGAGGTTAATGCCAAAGAATGACCTCCCCCCCCCAAACGAACCTACGGTTTAGGGTATGAAAAATTTCTTAAAAGGCTTTTAGAATAAAAAACACGAAATCGTTCAGGAATGGGGCTCTTAATAGGAATAAACGTTGCAAATTAACTTCATAAGCAATGAAAGAAGAAATTTTCTGAATTTAATTCTAAAAATATTTAATGAGTTGAAAAAACAACTGAAATTGTTTGCATTTTATTCACAAATTTTTTGAACACAATTGAGACGGTAATTTTGTTGACGGTTCGGGGGGGGGGGGGTTCATGACCCCCATCTCCCTCCCCTTGAATCCGCACATGATTGCACCGTTGCATTAACGACCTGCTGTTGCGAAACATAAAAGTGGTATTGCAGTGGATCCCAGCACACTGTGGGATTAAGGGAATCGTGCTGTAGCAAAGAAGGGGTCTGCAGTGATTCAAATGTAAAATGAGCCACTCTCGTTTAACTCAACAAAATTATATATTCGGAACAAACAAGGGACGCTTTTTGGCAAGGCATTAAATGTAGAAGCAATCACAAAGTCTGTCTATAAACCCTAATTTTGTCCCAATACACCAAGAGCAGAGTCAGTGGCCATGCTTCGACTTCTAACTAACCATGACTGTTTGTCAAAACATCTTCCCCGTTTAAAGATTGTCGAATGTTCCAATTGTCCTCGTTGCAACTCAAATCAAGAAATGGACATTCGCCACTGAGCTTTCCGGATGGAGACAATGCCATCGTTACTGGGAGGCAAGAGAGCGTATTGGCAGCTATTATTTTAACTGTACTCCTAGTTCTGTGTTTGTGTTTTCTATTTTGTTCTTTGTCCCTTTTTTTCTTGCTGCCAGCCATTGAATAAAAAAAAAAAAAAAAAAAACTTTCAAATTTTCAAAATTAATTTGAATTCTGAAATTTTGAATTCGAATTATGCTTTTCGCAATCACAAGTTGCGACAGGACCCTACTTATTGGTTACTACCCCACTTGCTTGTTTTTAGAAACAGTTTCTGTCCCGCCTTTTGGGCGGTTACGTGTGCAGAGTTGTGTATGTGTATGCTTGTGTGTGTGCGTAGACCTGTGTGTATGCACGTTGGTGTGTGTGTATGTATGTAAAGGTGCGTGTGTGGATGTGTGTGAGTGAATGAGCGTGCGTGTGTGTAGGACATGGATGCCACCGACCAGGAACAGCAGCTACCGGGAGGAGTTGCGTCCGCAGAGGAGGTGGGGTTGAAAAAAGAACCAACCATCAAGGACGGTCAAGTAAAAACAATTAGCAATCATGATTGCTCAAAAAACTATTGATTATTGTTACGCATAACTTATATGAAAAAAAAACTTCAAAAAAGGATCAATATTTTTCGGTCTGCGATTTTTAAAAATCAACAGTGTATGAGTACCTGGAAAAGGAATAATTATAAAACTAAACAACTTGTCACTAATATCCTGAATCAAAGGAGTGAATATCTGTTGATTCTGAAAAGATCACTTCCATGTCTTCGAAAGTGTGTAATTTTAATTATTATGTTATACGTAGAAAAAATAATAAAACTTGAAAACATTAAATTTGCATCATGAATTAATATGTGTACAACTCAATCCTACACCATACATTTGCCTTCAAAATTCTGCTTATTACTAAATTATATTCAACCGTATGCTACGATACACTCAGCTTTGACGCTCCAAATCACATTAAAAGTTCAAGATACTACGAAACGTAAGTTAGCATTGCAATGATTTATTCCGTGTTTCGATCTGTCCCGCTATCCATTACTCATTATACCAATGGTTCGAATATTGCATGGAGTATCAGCTCCATGAATCAACAACATCGATCAGCTATTCCATGAAGTTGACGACAGTCCTCATTGCTTATTAAACATGAAACAGGCTTTGTTAGGATTGGGATCATTTTAACGTCAAGTTCCAAGTTAAATTTACGTGTCGTGCATTTCCCCCCATCGAACAGAAATTATAATATTTATATAATTTTTCAGAGATAGGAAATTTAAAAAAAATCGCATAACATTTATCGTCATGTCACCCCTGATATTACTTAAATTTTTTATAGTTATAATATGTTTGTTTTTGTTTTGGTTGCATTAATAGAATTAAAAATACAATTACATTTTTTTCATTTTCGTTTATGCTAAAGTGTGGAGGTAATTATGCCTCCAACTAAGTGCTAAGCAAAATGCTAGAATATTGAAGTTTTTTTTCCTTCTATTTGTAACCGTAATGTTATGCTTTCCCAAGTTGGGTAAAAATAGATATATTGAATACAAGCTGAAAAATGCTAATTAATTATTTAAAGTTAAGGAATTTTGTGCTATGTACGCATATAGTGACCGGTTGACCGCGGTTAAATGATTGCATGAAAAATAATGACGTCAGTGGTAGTTAATGGTTGTTCACCAAGCGATGTTCATCGTACTTTTTTGGTTAATAACGCTGTAACGAAATACGCGCAGGTGAAAAATAGTTATTATTGGTCAAATATGTCACGTGGTTCAATCAACCAATACACCAGCTTAAATTGCAGTCGATCGTTGGATCTACCGGTGAAACTATTTTAACGACTTCGACAACAACGGGCTAACCGGTAGAATTTAAAACCTATTGAACTACTATTACTTACAACTTTATTATAAAAACTTACAATTTATTTACTATTACTACAACTTACTTTTGAAACGCTACTGGTTGGTCACCGGTAAACCGCGGCCGACCGGTAGCTCTATGCAAACGTAACCATAGTGAGTAGCTTCTGAAAAAAATGGATTGGAATTTCATAAACTCAATTGCATTGATTTGTAAAATTTGACTTTGAAAGTACCATTTTAAATGCAGTGACCGTCCCTAAACTGTTATTCCCTAATATCTTGAGTTCTACTCGTCGGAATGCAGTGAAATTTTGCACCCTAGCTGTTTTTACTTTCAGAAAGTCATTTCTATAATACGAAAAGAGGTGCTGTTATTTGAAAATTCAAAGTTTGAATTAAATTTATTTTGTTTTTTGCATCTTATGACCATTAAAAAATATTTTAGTCCATGTCGGAGGACACCTTTCTTTCTTTCCCAGCCAGATCATTGAGAGTGTTTCGTTTTTTTATGACTGTACAAATCTTCTACTGCTACCATATGCCCAAAGATAAGCACAATAGAAGAATTAGCTGTGACATTCTTCAAGGTCTTCCTTTTAGAGTTATTAACTTAAACCACAGACGAATCTTTTACTCCAATAAATACACCATTTTTAAGCTTCCGTAGCGGACACTTAAAATGATTTAAGTTTTAAACGGGGAGAAGATTTTCTCTCCTTGTTCCTGTTCCCTTTCCGCAAGTCCTGCTCATCTTCTTGCTTGTATTGGCTACTGTTGACGGTAGTTGTGCGATGAGCAGGATCTTATTTATGAGGATTTAGCGCGTTGGGATCTTTTGAAACTGGTGTAGGCTTTCCTACAGCAGGAGGATAGGTAACAACAACATTAGTAAAGTGATTTTTCCCATTGCAACAAATTCGTTACTAAGTAGGTTTATAACATGTGAGAATAAATCTAATAACTGTCACCGACTTCTTGCAATTCCTTTTCAAAAACGGTTAGTCATTTTTGAAACATCCTGTATATTTCAGTAAATTACCGCCCTATAGCCAGGGCTAAAACAGAAATACATAAAATACACCTCCAGCTCAGTCAAATCTGGCCGAGGACTACAGTTTCCTGCTTATTAGGACTCATCGGCCCGGCTTAAGAAATGACTGAGCTGGAGGTGGAAAACCTCTTAAGGAAGCCAAGAGTGCCAAACAAACTGGTAGGAGGACCTTAAGAGGTTTTCCACCTCTAGCTTAGTCGCTTCCGAGGCCGGGCTGATGAGTGCTAATAAGCACGAAACTGCAGCCCTCGGCAGGAATTGACTGAGCTGGCTGTGTATTTTTCATGTAATCCTGTATATGTCATACGATTCACAAATTATGTAGAAGTTTCCTTATATACAGAACTTGAGTATCAATTGCTTTGTAACACGTATTCATGAACATTGCAATTCCACATTTTTTCTTTATTTTCAAACTTATTAGGAGTAAAATATTTATTAGTCTTTAGCAAATCTTAAAATTCTACAACTGTATTATGTAAAAACTATACCATCATTGCATAGAACATACACGTAAGAAACATTGTTTACACACTCATTCATTTTTTGGCGGTGATATTTCTAATGCGACTAGTATAAGATGATATTTTTGGATACTTTAAATGAATTGAAATTGTATGACACTGTAAACACGATTCAGAAATGTTCCTGGAATATAATCGGCAGCTGATGTGCCCAATTTCTGCCAGTAACATATCTTGAAAAATTCAGGAACATTTTTCCATAAAATTCAGTAACCTTCCTGATATGATCCTGGAAGCCTCCCGAAAAAATCAGAAATCTTCCCGTTAGAAGTCCCTTGTGCCTCTGGAACTTTAGAATAAACTTTGGCAGGTATAACATAACAGCTTGGCATCTGCCTGACTTATCAAGGAAGCTCCAAGAGCATTATTGCAAACATGGCCAAAGGTAAGCCTGAATTGTTGGTAATAACGAGAAATTTATTCGCCTGCAATTTTTGCAAAGCAATGTAGTCCACACTTATTCGCTCCCTTTGGGAACTTAATTAGCATGGACGGGCCGTAATTGCACTGAAGCCGATACACTTCATAAATACGTTCAGTTAATTTTTAAACTGGGAGCTAACAATATTTTTAACAACAGTGAAAAGTTCGCATTCGTGCAACTTGTAGCAATTCAGGAAAAATTTTGACAATAATACTTGATTTTTTCCAGGAAGTGGGTAAAAACCAACAAAATCCGGAAAAGTAACACGAATATACCCAGTAACGTTTCGGAATATTTTCACAGTGAATGATAAAAAGGAAAATAAGGAAAGGTAAGATACGCATTTGCCTTTTGTTTTATTTTGCTTCTATCTGAAATGTGTTTTAAAAATGCCTACATTAGAATGGTGTTACAAAATTAATTGCATTCAGAATTAGTTGCTGCAGGTGCTTCTATGTACTTTTTTCTCATCGTATGTAATTCTTTTTGAGCAGAAAGACGTTACACATAATGGGGTTGTTTCCTTCAGTCAAAAGTACTACTTTTAGTCACTGAAGATGATAGAATGAGCCAAAAAAAAAAAAAAAATGGACCTAGAAAATATGTTTATCTTCCAAATATTTAATGTTTAATTATTTTTTTAGAATGTATGATTTTTTAAACACGGCGTGGTCTTTATGACGTCACAAGTGATGTACTTTCGCGCGCATTCCACTGGCGCACTGAATGCTTACGTTTGCTGTCTACCGCATTTCCAGGTTATCATAATTTAGAAGCGAATTAAATATTGCGCTCTAAACTTGCTATCAACCGTTTTGTTGCCAGTTCGTGCGAGTAAAGATGCGAATTAAATATTGCGCACTGCGCTAATGGCATCAGTGAATGTCATTTCATGACTTGTGATGTCATGTGCAGAAGCGTAAAATATGAAATTGAATCTGCGCACCGATTAAAATAATTGTTTAAAAATAATAAACTTTGTCATTATTTAAAAATTGGTCAATTCCTATGTTTTTAAGCGTGATCTTTAAGAAAAAAAAAATCTTTTAAAGTATCAGAATCGGCTCAATTATGAGGAGTGTACCTGAATTCACACACACTTTGTATTAGTTATTAAAAACACATATAATATTCAATAGACGCAAAAAGAAAGCATGAGATGCATGCATCATATTTTTGGAGTAATTCTTTTCAATTTAATATAAGTAGTTGATTATATCTTGAAAAAATTCATTTTAATAAATAAAATCAAGCATACCGTTCTGCAAAAAAAGGGAATTAATTACAATTCAAGTTATTCTCATTATGTAATTCAAAAGATAGCACTTTATCAAAATTATTAATTAGATATTCAAGACTGCAGTCTACATTTTATATTAGAATTGATTATTGAACTGAAGAAGAAGACTTGTTTAAATCAGTTTGGAAAAAACATCGTTATGTATAAATGAATCTGAGCAGAGTTAATTAAGATAACAAATGATTGTTTCTCAATAAAAACGACTTTGCTGATAATTTATCTTTCCGTAAACCATTTCCATCATATGTTTAACCCCCTAGATTTATTTCGATAAAAATATTTTTTTGCTGTAGGATAATTAAACCATAAATAGAAATATTTATTTTTTCTCGAACTTTAATTTCAGGTTATTCAAATAGGATTAAATGGTTTTTTTTTTGTTGCAATACCTTTCTTTCCTTTCTTAAAATGAATAAATACATTTACGCAACAAAGTAACAGTAGTGAACGTGTATCAATCACAAATTAGCAAGTCGTTTGAAGATGCTTGTTTTCGGGCTTAAAGAAATTTCTTTTTTAATGCAAAGTCTCTTTTCGTCTCCGATTGTTTGACAGTTGGAGAAGAAGAAAACAAAACCCTGGAAACAATTTCTATAACGTAATAAACAAAACCGTCTTAGTACACTTGGGAAGTTTTTAATAAAGAAATTGATATCTTAAGTCTCAGCTAAATACGTGACTATGAAATTATGCAAATAAAATATGTTTATTTATTTATTTGCTTTAGGAATATACTTTCGATATTTTTTGATGTTAGTACTGCTTTTACCCGAAAAAAAAAAAGACAGAAAGAAAGAAACAAAAAAAACTTTAACTTTAATTGTAACTGTTTCAATTTTTCCAAAGAAACAATATCATTACTTTTCACAAAAAAAAAAAAAAATCTAAATTTCAAAATTAAATGAAGCGTGGCAGCATATATTATTTTATCGTGCGTCATAATGCTGTTGATTGCCATTTATATTATGGATGTTTCAATGTCCAAGATACTTAGTCCTAGGTCACTTTTCTTTCGAAATAACTCATTCTATATACTGAAGTATGTATATTTCCGATGAATTTATTATTCGTTATCGGAGGCAAGCAAAATCTTTACAACCATAAAATCTATTCTTAGCACGCAGAAGATTGGTTTAGCAACATACTAAAATCTAACACATTTTCTAATGTAGCTGGTTTTTATTGGATGGGAAGACTAACTGCGTGAAAAAAAAAAGGTTTCAGTGAAAAAGTTCTCGAAAAGATTTTAAGCAAAAGAAACTCATGCATTATGCACCAATTTTGAGACATAAAAATGCAAGCTTACAGTTGGATTTTAGAAAAGACCAACAACATGTTTCAAAAGTAAAGTCATCTAGTATTATGTAAATGCCTCCGTTTGCTGAGCGTAAAAAGTGCTCAGTTAAATTTTAGTATTGTAAATACAAATCTGACCGTTTCAAAAAAAGAAGTAAGTGTTAAATATAGTGTAAACGCAGATGCAATATAGATATATGTGGTATCCACTTTGCAAAGCAAATGTTCTGTGAAACTTGGATCATAAACTGGATTATGCCATTCTTTTATTTTTCTTTTAACTGTGAAATGTAAGTTTGCGGTTGGCATTTAAGAATTAACATACTTTATACGATCGATAAAATAACATCTTTAAATGTGTATTTCGAGATTTTAAGTGCTAACTATAAAAGAAAAAAATGTAATTTGTTTATTGGTAACGTGTATTTATTGGTGAAAAAGTAACAAAATATTACTCTTTCTTCAACTCAGCTTTTAAAAAGTGAAATAAAAAGTTGGTGAAGTAAAAGCATTTTAATCAAAAGAAGTTAATTAAAAGAAGTTCCTAAAATTTATTATTGACGTTATAATTTTCTTTTTTCTATAACTAATTAATTTTATTTTATTATTTCTTTTCAATTTATTTGTAACTGTGCAATTAACAATAACCGGGAAAACTAACTGGTATTTGCTTTTGACATAAATTTCCATCGGCATTTTAAACATTTTCAAACAGTTGTTTTCCTGTTTTGTTTTTCATTTTGACTATTTCTGACGATTTTTCAAGAAGTGTGGCGTTATGCTTTTCATAGAAAATCGGAATAACCTTTGATTATAGCATCTGTATCGTACTCTTAAAACATTTAGTGATGCCACTGTAAAGAAAATCCGAAACGTTACTAAGTATTTCTGTACGACGTTTCGGGAACGTTTCTGAATCATTTTTACAGTGTGGTATATAACATGTAGTTATAACTTAGCCTTCGCCTAGGCGTGGTATCTTATAGCTGTATACTCAATCTTTGCCTTCAATTCACCAGTCGAACCGCACCAAGCTGCGGAGACTCGCTGATAGGTTCATCCTGCTATTCACCATAGGCTCCCTATGTTTTGGGAAAATAGTTGAGAACGAAGTCTAAGAAATAGATTTTTAAGCTCATTTTGAAACCTTGAACTTTGTATTCAGCCAACACTGTAAAAAAAATCCGAAACGAAATTTAGTATTTCCGTTCAAACGTTTCGGAATTTCTATGGGTTTTATCCACCTCCTGGAAGTATCAAGTGTCATTGTCAAAAAGTTTCCTGAATTGCTGCAAGATGTTTGAATACAGACTGCTGTCTGTTGTAGAAGTTACTTTTAGCTCCCAGTTTAAAGATTAACTGAGCGTATTTATAAAGTGTATCGGCTTAAGCTCGATTGCGGTTTGTTCGTGCTGATTGAGCTCCCAAAGGGAGCGAATAAGTATGGACTACGTAGCTTTGCAAGAATTGAAATCAAATGAGATGCTTGATAGATGCTTTCAATTCTCGCTTAGCTTTGGCCATGCTGCTTTTGGGATTGTCAGGATAAATCAAGAAGGTGACAAGCTGGTATATTATCCCTACCTAAGATTACTCTGACGTTCCAGAGAGGCGATTGGTTTTAAACGGGAAGATTTCTAGATAATACTGTTAATCCAATAATATTTGAACTAAATGAAAATTAATTTTTATTTCATTCAAATGAAAATTATATTTTTATTTAGATGTACGATGGAAACTTGAATCTTTTTTTTTATTCGAATTTAATTTTGATTTTAAACGCTGAACATACTATGTTTTACTCAACACTATTTGCTGCTCTCTGTGCTCCGTATGCCGTCTCACTGTGCCTCGTATGATGTCTCACTCTGTCCCATGCGTGGGGTACAGTGAAACAAAATTATACGTTTTCTTTTTTTATATTATCTTCAAAATTTTAAATAGCAATGATATTTTTTGTATCTCAAAAGTTTTATACTGAAGCTGCATTACAAGTCCACCTTAAAGTTTTCTTACAGAATCGAAGTTTCCACATTTTTTTGAACTTCATATTTTTTTTTCACTGTGCCCCACCCTCCCCAATTTTTGATTTTTGTTATTGTGTCAGCAGTGTTTGTGCTTACTAGTCTTCTTGAATCTAGAAATAAATCGATTATTCACAAGAAAAGTTCTGAAAACATTTTAAACTATTTATTAATTTATCACTCCGTTTTTAATCTTAAAAGAAATAAATAAAAATAATTTAAAAAAAAAACGAATTTCTGTTTGATTTTGAATAAACTGATTAAAATAATCAATAGTTTATTTAAAACTTTGCAACTCGTATGATCAATTTAACTATTATCATCCTACAACTTCCCTTACAACAATACTAAAACTAAAATATAATAAAACGAACAAACAAAAACCGAAGCATTTAATCTAATCTTTGTTACAGAAAAACAAAGACAAATATTTCATTTTCCCTCCAAAAGAAGTGGAAAAGGAAACAAAGTCTTGAAAAGACAAATGTTGCCAACGAAAGGAATGTCTGAAAAAGACAAACAGTTTTGGTGGGAATAGATTCAACACTTCAAGAAACAGCTGATTTCGCCCATAAATTTTCTTCCTTTTCCTTGATTTTCTTAACTAAATAGACAGCAAAAGTGACAGGTTATGTAACAAAACAACGATTTTATTCCTTCCTAACTATATTTTGTTTATATATACCTTTATATTTCTTCTTCGTAGTCTTAAAAATAATTGATTGCGTACGAAACAGGTAAAAGCTACTTTTAATTCAAATTCATTTAATTAGAGTTGCAACTACACGGTGCTTATACCTATATAATGCGTATATTGTTACAGATTCGTTTATTCGTTAATTATGTGTAGCGTTTTATGCTATATAAATGTTGTGAAATATTTGTCGTTTGTTCACTTTTACTAAGGAAAAATTGGCACTGATGTTAAATTCACACAAATGATGTGTATCCAGATTTAGTAAAGCAAAAATCTAAGTTTAGTTTGTAATGTATATGTGTCACTATCTATATCGTACAGTAAACATTAACATAAATTAAACATTTCTGTGATATAGGTAATATATTTTGTATTTTATGTGTATATGATAGAGGAAAATACAATATGTGTATTCTATCACAAATTAAAAAAGAATAGTTCCGATTCGTTTTTTTTAATTGCCTAAAAATAAAATTTAAAAAAGGGACATTACTTGTCTAATATTGCGGCATAGATTCTGCAATATGTAATATATACTTTTAATACATACATTTTTCTTAAAGCAACGGTGTTGTTTTATAATAAGAAGGAATTTTCGATTTTCGGAGAATAATAAAACTATTTACTTCAAGCTTTAAAAGCAAAATGTATATTGATGTATTAGAAAGGATTCAAAGGCGGGCTACAAGGTTCATAAATGGACTTTCTCTTTTTGACTGTTATTCTAGGCTTAGAAGGCTAAAATTGTACAGTCTTGAGCGAAGAAGATACCAAGGGGACATGATTCAGTTGTTTACATTTATTAAAATAATAGATGTTACGGGGCTGAAGTTTAGCACTGAAAACAGGACAAGGGGTCATTGTTTTAAGCTATTTAAATCTCAGGCTAACATGGATGTTAGGAAAATTTATTATTTTAGCAGGATAGTGGAACCTTGGAACAACTTACCGGAAGAGGTGGTAATGATAAAGGGAGTAGATAGTTTTAAGATGGCCATTGATCTTCACTGGGGATTGTAAATTGACTAGGACCAGTCTAGCTGGGCCCAGAGCCTGTTGCTGTTCGTCACTTTGTACTTGTATTTGTATAAAATGTAGATTTACGCAAATGTGTATATATCGCGTGGGAAGAATCTGAATTTCTATTTAACCTAAAAACAGAACAGGTTTGCAATTCTTTAAAATTCTTATATATTAAAGCAAACACTTTGGTAAACAAATATTGCTACAGTGGCTCCCAAAAGTCTTCGTACACCTACGACTTTCAACAAAATAGGCCCCAATCAATTGGTTAGAATTAATATTTCGGAATAGGTATTTAATTATAAGATCTATGATCAATTTTTAACAAAACTACATGAAAAGTTTTTAAAAAATATTGAAACTTAATTTTTTAAAAATCAAAAATCAAAAAGTGCCGGAAATTTTATCTCACAAGAGTCTTCGTACACTTTATAAAATGTCTGTATATTATTGAATAATCCAACTTTTGATTAAGTTATTAATTAGTAGAATATCATACAGTATTCATAACACCTTTTAAACGTCTGCGAATAGATTTCATTCTTTTTCTTTCTTTTTTTTTGCGTAATTTCTGAGTAAGTGTTCTACCACACTTTGAGTGTTACTGTTTCTAGCTCTATTTTCGTTTTAAAGCCCTATTTTCGTAATCTAGCCTCCAGATATCTCTAAATACGTTACATTAAGTTAAAATCTGGAGATTTAGGGGGTATTTTCTAAACTTTAGGACAATTTTCGTGGCACTAGACGCAAATGTTGAAAACCGTGTGCTTCTTATCGTTGTCTTGATAAAAAACAAAGTTGTTTCCAATAACCAAATTTCTGGCTAAGAGTTTAAAATTGGTTTTTAAAATATTTAAAGGAACAGCATGATTCATTATTTCATCAAAAAATTACAAACTAGCAAATCCTGATGCTGATATGCACCCTCACACTAGAACACCTCCACCGTCCTGATTAACTGATCCAAATAAGTTCTTAAGATTAAGTGCCTAATTTTTTCTTCTACTTACAGTTATACAACAATTTAACCAAAAATGTCAAATTAATTTTTATCTGTAAGTAAGACGTGATTCTAAAACGTTTTTAGCTTATTTATAATTGATTTTGCAACGAAAAGCGTAAGCTTTCTGTTTTTTGTACGATCAAGAAAATTTCTGCGGGAAGAGGTCCCATTTAATCCAGCTAATCAGAGAACTTGGCGAACAATTTTAGGTGAAAATTATGTGTAATATGTTTCATTTAACTCTGCAGAAACGTTTACAGCACTCAAATGTGTATTTTTCATAATTTTTTTAACTTTAAATCTCCGATCACGTTTTGTTAACTTTGCCGGTTGACCTTTTCTTACCTTGTTTTCGGTCCGATTCCTTTCTTTAAAGCATTTTATCAAGAACTTTACTATACAAACAAATAAATTAACTAATTTATAGACATTTCAAACCAATTTACCACTACTGTGGGAAAAAAAGTTCAAATTTTGAATGGAGTTTGCGGTTTTTTATGAATACCAGCCATTTTACACTAATAAGCACAATATTAAGGAATAAATAAACAAAAAATTAAAGCCAAATGACTTAAAAGGATCAACACAATGCAAAAATATTAATAAAACGGCATATGATAATTTTAATCATGAATTTATTCGAAAATATTTGAGTGTACGATGACTTTTGTGGCGTGTTATTTCTCTGTATCTTCGTTTTCTGACTCATTTCAAAAAGAAGATGCGTCAATATTTTGAAAAAACCAATAGGTTGTATTTAGAATGATATAGGAATGATGTGAAAAAATATTGGACTTCATATTCGAATTCAGTTTCGCGTTATTTTGGTTTTACTAAATAATTTCAAAGTGTACGAACACTTTCGGGAGCCACTGTATATATTTTAAGAAGTTGAGTAATAAATATTAGTTTTAAATGTAGCGTTGGTTGGGTAAGCGGGACCCCGAACTCGTTTTCAAAACCTTATACAAAAGTTTTGAAGCAAAAAAAAGAAAAGAAAAGAAAAGAAATAAATGAAAAGATTATTGTCTCATTTCATCTTGAACATGAAAACGAACAAAGTTTATTATTATTTTCTAAAATAATGCTTTAAATATTTTTAACGGTTATATTCTTTAAAAAATCAGATAGGTGTTGCACTTACCCCATAATAAGGGGTAAGTGGGTGAGGCCCCCTTTCAATTAAATTTAAATCAAGCATATCTAAAAAAAAGGGTAAGGAGGTTACTCTTGATAAAGTATGTAAATCTTTTATATGAATTCTTCTTTTGTAAACGTCTATTTAAGAGATAATATTAAACAAAAACAAAACAATTACATCGGTGAAATTGAATGAAAGCATATAGATACGTATTTTACTTTTAACATACAAAGGTGTGTTAAACAAACGTAATGAAGTTTATTAAGGTCGATTTCGATAGACTAGCCAAAGTTATAAGCTCAAAAAGAAATTGGAAACACTAAATGGCTGCGTCTGTTTAAAGCGTGTTGAGAAAGAACTATCATTGTACTGGACTTAAATCTAAATAATAATCCCATCATCATCTGCACCAGACAAATAAAAACTCACTATTTCTGACCGTTCTTGTAATTTTTCAGCATTTTTTAAAAAAATTCTATCATCAAATTTCAATCTTAGACCTACATAAAACTTTTTGCTTTGGGCCGTGGTGGCATGATCGGTAAATTGTGACCGGAGGGTCCCTGGTTCGATCCCAGTCAATCAAAGATCCACCGTCTTCATTAAGGGTGACTGGGTGACGTTAAATATGCTCGTGGTAAGTAAAACGAGACCTCTGGGAGTGCGAAGCCAGAAATTATTCGGCTTCTGGATTGATTCTAAATTGTCAAACTGCCCATCAATCGTGTTGACTGAGCCAAATCGGACTTTAACCTAAATAGATGCTCGATTAAACGGAAACTGTACCTGTCGGCCTTAAATCGAATAGCCTTGATACTCGTTCTCAGATTTCCGAGTGACATAAGTAACAACAACATTTTTTGTTTTACTCTGATGTAAGTTTCATTAATACATAATCACCAGATTTAGCAGTTTTTGTACCTGAACTATCAATTCCTACTAAATCATCATAGTTGTCATGTATTTCACTAATACAAATATTTCATCAGAGTTGTTTTTGATTTTAAAATCCTCATTATTATAAAGAGACCCACCCACTTACCCCTTATAGCAAAGATTTACGGGGTGTAAGTGGGACGATTTTTTTTAAAACACTTATTAGTAAAAGTTTTTTATTTAAAATTCTTGTTGCACTATGAACTTAAAGTTAAACTATTCAAGAAAAATTAATGATCATAAAAAAATAATAATAAACTAACCTGGAAACACTTTTTTTGAAAAATGTTGCTTGAACTCGCAAAAAAATATTTTTCAGAATGTTCTTTTGATTAAGGGCAATGACCTAGGAAATAATGCCCCGAAACCCAAATGTATGCAAAACTAATCAGTGTGATGAAATTTAACATGATCAGTGTTAAACAGTTTGAAAACTTTATACATATTCAATGAAACAATCCTACTAAAAAGATATTTCTGAAATGATAATTTACTTTTAAGGAAGCATGTTACCTGAAAATTTAACAATATTTTGTTCTGAAAGAAAAACAGACAAAAAACGTAGGTTTATAGACAGATAAACAGACAAACAGATAAGTACTACCTTAGATGTTCGTTTACATTCCATACTGTCAAAAGAACTGCTTACCTGAAAAAGAAAAAGAAAACAAAATATTAAATTCAGCTTTTAAATCTATCTTGCATTTTAATAAGTAACAATTTTACAAAAAAACATATCAAGTATTTTAAATAAATACATAAAAGTACTGTAACAACAACAGCAACGCAAAGCTCGTAAAATTAAGCAATTACAATACTGCCGGGCAGGTGAACGGCAGTGTCTGAAGAAATAAGTTTTCGAGATATTTGAAAAAAAATGTGTGTTGTATTCAGTGCAAACAATAGGGAAACGGTAGAATAAGACTTTTGTTTCACGCCTATTTTTCAGAGGAAACCAAATAAGCAAGCTTGTGGAATAAAGCAAACATACAATAGATGACAAAAACGCAAAAATATTGAAAAATTTGCAGTTATTGCCTTTTACCTGCCCACGGCAGTGTAACTATTTTAAAGAAAATTTTGCATATAATACCTGAGGCTGAAGAATAGATTTCTTTAAGAGCTGAGTCAACTGCTGAATATATTGGTATGGTTTTTACTTTAGGACACGTTACAAAACTTTTCCTTTGGAAAACAAGAAAAAAAAAACAATCAAAATATTTTTTTCCGTAAAAAATTCTAAACGGTTAAACTTTGTAACATAAAAAAGATAAGGAGGTGATCTCTATTTTACAAAGCAATAAAGTTCCACTGAGTTTTTTTTGTAATCAACAATGTAACCATCTTTCGTTTCAACATTCCTCTGTCATCCAGGGTACAAATTTTCAACTCCGGGCTAACAAAGTCTGATGGTATTTGAGCAACATGTGTGGATATCATAGCATTTCAAATGTTAGCTAGTGTTTATCACCTAAAAAGTGTTGTACCGATTTAAACGAATATAAATCAGATGGTGCAATGTTGGAGGATGATATTCCGGCGATAGTCAACAAGAAAAGTTTCATTCTGAAAGGCTTCACTGCTTAAGCCGTCATTTGAAAAAAAAATATGAATTGCGTTTGGCTGCCTTGCTAGGCCTAAGTCAACCTAGAATCCCTTGAAAAGGACAAGCCGACTTATAAGACACTTTGATTCCAAGACGGCTTTGGATCCAACCTTGTTTATAGTATTTATAAATACGTTGTCATATTAGCTGGATGCTATGTTGTAAAACAATTGATGATAAGTTGAGTAAAATGTCACTGAAGGTAAATCTGGAAAGATTACTCAGTTCACAAATTCAACAAACATGCAACGGTAAATATTTACTACACTGAACATTATTTTCACATCTTTTATGTCTTTAATTAGTTTTAATTAAATTTTCTTCATTTACAGAATAAAATAATCAAACATCAAGCAGCTAACACACCTAAAACTTAGATTCCAATTTTCTGCAACAAGGCTTTTGTAAAATTACCAATTTTGTCTCCCGACTAATAGATTTGCATTCGTGTAACTTGTAGTAATTCAGGACACTTTTCTGTAAATATATTTGCTTTTACGGGGAAGTAGATGAAATCCCGAAACATTCCACTGGCATAATTAGTGACGCTTCGGATTTTTTTTTTACAGTGTAGCTCCTGGTTCTTGGAATTTACTCTTGACATTTTGTCAACTGCTGAAGTTTAGAGTTCAACACGCCTCAGAGACTAGCTGACCAGCATTAATCTCATTAGCTGAATGTTTAATTAGAAAATTTATAACATTCACATAGAGATGAATAAGGCTCTGTGAGTAGTTTCCGGTACATTTAACATCTTCATTGTAATGTGAATGTAGTTATTGCACACTGGTAAAGACAGTTAGCTAAAATATGAGATACTCGCTTTTGCGTCACCGACATTGCATACGACTCGTCCATTGTCTTTATCTCTCGGAGATCGACTCAAACAACAAAAAGAGAAATCATCATATGTATAATAGCTAAGATCGAGTAACGCTGACGTCATCAACAATGAAATTCGCGCCAGGGTAAGATGATTTGATAGTAATGTTTTGTAATGTTTAAAATGCAAGAAAAGGAATTTATTGTGACAAGGCTGAACTGAATCTGGTCACTTAACTGTTTTACTGGTAAGACTCATTTCAGGGGAATGAAAAAACAAAAAAGGGTTCAACAATGAACGCTATCTGCTGGAGTTTAGTGTTAATCCACTGGAGTTAGGGTTATAATTTCAACTATCAAAATATCACCAAACAGGCAATCGCTTCGTTTAAATGTTGAAGTAAGTTTCACCCGTCATATCTTGACGGGAGATTTTCTTGTCCCTCGGATTTAATAATTCCTGGAAAAATCAAGTACATTTGTCAAAAAGTTTCCTGAATTGCTACAAGTTGCACAAATGCAAACTTCTCACCTAAAAATATTTTTAGCTCCCAGTTTAAAAATTAAGTGACCCTACTTATTAAGCGTATCGACTTTCGTTCGAGCATGGCTCGCCCAGACTGATTACGCTCCCAACGGGAACGAATGCGTCCATAGACTGATAGGAATTGGCCGAAGAGTTAAATTCTTGAAATTTCTTGTCGCGACTGGATTTGAATTGGAGGATTTCTGAATTTTTCAGGTGGCTTCCCGGAAAAATTTCAAGAAGGTAACTGAAGTTTAGCGGAAAACATTCCTGGCGTTTTCGTGTTGTGTTACTGGTAGAAATTGTGCATATCAGCTGATCATTATTTCCCAGGAGCGATTCTGAATCATTATTACAGTGTACGACGTTAAACAGTGCAAATTTGCAGACAACTGGACATATATGCTCAACTCTTTTGCTTTGGAAAAGAGGCTCCTTGTAACCCCGAGAGACGTGTGTACAGTAATCGGCAAATTTGTACGAATTAACGCTATAATTTCGTTAGCATCCATGTTTAATGATAATGGTTGGTATATGTAGAAGATTCCTTAGGTATTCGTTTCGATTTAAATGTCCTTGGCAAAAATAAAATCTTAGTGCAGTCCGGAAAGGGCTAAGGGGCCTAACGCCATTAGAAAAAAAAAGGTATAATAGTTTCTTTTACTTTTCTACACCAATGCAACTGACCATTATTATCGATGACCTTCTGCCATTTTTCGGGTTGCTTCAAAATTCCTTCGGTGTAACAGATATGTGGTTTACTGGCAAAAAACTTGAACAAATGATTTTCAGTGACTGTTTGTACGGCCAATTTTTTACCATCAAGAGAGTTTTTAAGAGACCGAAACAAATGAAAATCAGACGGTGCAAGGTTCGGGTCAGACGTTGATGCATCAAAACCAAGTTCCACCAATTTGTTCCTAGTCATCAATGATGATTGTGGTTTAGCATTATTATGAAGGAACACAACTCCTTTTCTGTTAGCAACTTCTGATCGTTTCCCTTGATTGCTTCAATCAAGTGGTTGAGTTGTTCACAGTAAAGAACAAAACTTACCGGTATTGGTAATTTTATCGTTCAAATGATTTGTTTTAATTTATGGAGAACCCAAACATCAAGCTTCTTTGAGTAGCCACTTCGTTTCAGATAATTCCAAGCCGTTACGTGGTTGATCTTAAGTTCTGCAGATATTTCCTGGCAGCTTGCATAGGTTCTGTTTCACCAAATGAAAAATTTCATCAGCTTTTTCAGTGTCAGGCCTACCGGAGCGAGGAGTTTCTTTGTCATCCACATTTCGGGAACGAAATTGAGCAAACCACTTTTTTGTCCGTCGTTAACTCGCTGCATTCTCACCGTATGCTTCAAAGTTTTTGCCATGTTTTTGCAGCGATATCACCTTTTTTTTTTAAAGTAAAAAAGCATTTCATGTCGTATTTCTTCAGAAATTTCACTTATTTTATAATCGTTGTAACTTTTTACACTTTTGGAGAACTACTTAAATGTGTTTATTATCAGGTAGCCTGAAATGTTACCTTTCAAACAAATATTCATCTGACACAACCAAAGTAGTGTTGTCCGATATATACACTAAAATCGATTCAGAAACGTTCCTGGAAAATAATGGGCAGCTGATGTGCCCATCTTCTCCCAGTAACATAGCTGACGAAAAGCCAGGAACGTTTTCCGCTAAAATTCAGGAACCTTTCTGAAATTATCATGGAAATCTTCCTATTTAAATCCAGTCGTGTCTGTGGAACTTGAGAGCAAACTTAGGTAGGCATAATATAATAGCTTGGCCCTTTTTTCTACGTTTTCAGAAGAAGCCCAAATGCAGTACTGTTAACACGGCCAAAGCTAAGAAAGAACCACACGCAAGAAACCAGAATTTTGCTCGCCTTCAAACTCCGCAATTCCGGCAAAGCCGGGTAGTCCGTAGCATGATTTGCGCCCTTTGGGCGCCTTATCAGTTTAGACTAGCCACAATCGAACGGCAAGCGATACATTTTATAAATACGCTTAGTTAATCTTTAAACTTGGAGCTAAAAATATTTTTCACAATAGTGAGAAGTTTGCATTACTGTGACTTGTAGCAACTCAGGAAAATTTTTGACAACAATACTTGATTTTTCCAAGAAGTGAATAAAAACCACTAAAATCCCGTAATGTTACACGGAAATACTTAGTTACGTTTCGGAATTTTTTTTACAGGGTAGACGTCAATATCACCTAGTGATAACAAAGCGCGAGTACTTTTAAAGTGCCTCAATATTTCATACTGAAAACGCTTTATTAAGCAAATAAAACCTAAAATAAAGTTAAAAAATCAAAATCGCTAACAAGAAAAAAAAATTTGCTTGTGGTACATCAAAAAGTAAATACAAAAATTAATATTTTATCTTCACCGCAATAATTTATTAAATGTCACTGAAATAGCAGAACAGGCAAATATAATGCCCCAAGAGCACTCAAATTTGATTATGGGGTAACCGGCACAACAATAATTACTCATCCCAAATTGTGCAAGCACTTCCGGAATAAGACCCTATAAACTTAAATTTTTATAGCTATATATAACAGGCTATTATCCCAGCAAAACATAAAGTCGCTTAAAATCAAGTAACATTTTCATTAAAAATGTTATAAATGATAATTATAGTTCCCATAAATAAATAAAATTACCCTCATTAGCATATTGCATTCCCATAACGCCTTCTAATCTCTGTGAAATGATGCCTCGTGAGCTGAACCTTATTTAGTCATCAATTAAGATTTAATTGAAATTGCTGAAGACTAAGAGGTGGAATGTATTAGTCGCTAGACACTCCTGTTGCTCACTTCAGCGGCCTTAAAGCATAATTGCCCATTTAAGATCGAATGTCCATATTTGATTAAGCAGGCGTTTAAATTTCGAATGTATTCGTCGAATTAAAATTAATGATACGTTCGGAGAAAATTGTAGAATTTATTAATGGCAAAGCAGGTAAAGCATGAGTTGAAATTAAAATTTTAAGCTATGTGGTTACAACTTTCGGTGATCACATCAATCACGTATTGATATAGGCTGTGACATATTGATATTGCTATCGAGTGATCGAAGAAAGTTGAACATTTGCCAATAATAATAGCGGAAGCATCTTTCTTCTTGAAAACAGAAAAACATATTTTTAATACGTGGTTAATATTTCAATATGAAAGGAAACCATTACAATTACGTACTGTTGATACTGGTAATTGACCACTTTCAAATGAGTTATGAATTGGAGCACTGTTTTTAATATGTAATGAGTTTAGAATGAAAACCAGATGCATCGATAAACTCAGCCGAAGTTCCTTCGTGCTCCCTGATGATGACTGGGGGTACGTTAAATATGTCGTGGTTATCAAGTTCTCCACGTGAATCAATACTTCTAGGTGTGCTGAGTCAGGAGTTGTTCGATCTCTGTTTGGTTCTAAATGTCGAAATGTTGATTAACTCCATCTATCGTGTGATGTCTGAGCAAATTAAGGCTTCTACCAAAATGGTGCTGATTTAAAACGGAAACATTGCGTCCGTGCCTTAAATTGACTACCAACTGCTACTCGGGATCAGTTTACCAAGTGGTATTAATAACAACAACAACAATAGTTTTACAAATTCCGAAACTTACACGCAAAGTGTTCACTAATTTTCGCTACAAAAGGTAAGCATATTTAATTATTCTCAATTACTGTGTCACTCCCGCAACAAAAAGACAGATTTGTATTTGTAGAGAAAAATTTATTTTTCTGTAAGAAATGAAACTTTGTTGTCCAAAATAGTTTATTGAGGTCCTCTCAATAACCGAAATGAAACGAATTAGTTCAAATTTTAATTATAATAAGTAAGCGTTTAAGGTTTGACAGGTTCCCTTTTGCGATTGTGGCATTAAACTTTGTCCCTCCCACAGTATCTTTTAAAATTGAATACGAACGTAATATAAGTTAGCTTTATGTAAATTCATGAAATAACTAAAAGTTCGCCCGTCATGGCGAATGGTATGGCAGCTGAAAATTTGCTTCTAAATACACAGCAATTGCCTATTTGGAGATATTTTGATAGTTGAAATTTTAAACTTAACTCCAGTGGATTAACCCTTAACTCCAGTAGATTGCGGTCATTGTTGACCCTTTTTCCTTTTTTTATTCCCCTGAAATAACAGACTGACTAGTAAAACAGTTAAGTGACCGTGTCGAGTTCTGCCTTGTCACAATAAAGCCTTTCCCTGCATGTTAAACTCTACCAAATCATATTATCTAATTATTATCATGCCGTAGCGCGAGTTTCATTGTTGAAACACGCGGATTTCTCGATCATCGGCTAATATTTATATGAGGATAATGTACTGGAATATACCTAGATCAAAAAATAAAAAAAAACTTTTTATTGACTAGCATTGTATACGCAAATTTGTATCTTTTATGTTATATATCAGCATAGTTTTTTATGTGACTTTTTAAACAACAGCCTTTCTTTATAAAGAAAATTGAAAATTTATGATTTTTTTTTAAGTTTGGGGTTTTTAGATTTTAGACCATAATAACAATCATGCATAAATGAGATTTTTAGCTTACGACAAAGTTTGTTCAAAAAATGTATGGGAAATTAGGGAGGTTTGACCCTAATGGAGGTTCGGCCCAACCTTTCGTTTTCATACATTTATTTGACTAATGACTATGATATAATATTATGGCAACAAGTAGAATCAAGAGTTGTTTCGATTTCCTAGCTAATTTGAAGTAGAGTCAATAAGCAATCATAAGTAAAGTGTTTTCTGGAAGTATTTTTTTTTTCTTTTGCAAGTTCATCTCTCCTAGACTACTCGACATTAACGTACACAAAATTAAGTTGCATTTTTTTTTTTTTTAATTTTTGCACTCAGCTTAATGTAGGTACTAAAAAACTGTAAAGTTAATATTTTCTTTAATTTTTTATATCAACGTTTCGTTTTTGTTTGCGTTTTTACTAAAATGGGTATTAAGGGAGGTTTTTTCCACATATATTCTGGGATAATTAAAGTGTTTCCCCTCCCCAATTAGACTTATTGATGGTGTAGCAATTTGAAAACAGTATATATAACGCTTTTAATTCAAATGAAAGCAGTTTTTTGTCCTGGCAATCAGTCCCTTGATATTAAATAAAAGCACCGGTTAATGCAGTATCCTGATAAAATTAAACAATTGAAACCCTTTTATGGGCAAACGTTTTGAGATACTAAACCCACACTGTAAAAAAAAATCCGAAACGTCACTGAGTCTTTCCTTGTAACGTCTCGGGATTTCAATGGTTTTCATCCACTTCCTGGAAATATCAAGTATCATTGTCAAAACGTTTCCTGAATTGCTACAAGTTGCACAGATGAAAACTTTAATCTGTTGTAAAGAATATTTTTAGCTCCCAGTTTAAAGATTAACTGGGAGTATTTATTAAGTGTATCGACTGCAGTTCGATGAGGTTCGTCCAGACCGATTAAGTTCCCAAAGAGAGCGAATAAGTCCGTGGGCTACGTAGCTTTGCAAGAACTGCAATCCTTATATATTATTTCTGTAGCCTGTTTTTGGTTTCTACGCGAGATTTTCCTGAATTCTTGATCGATTTCTTTGATTTACACCTTATTTTAAAGCTTATCGTGCAGGCTACTGACGAAAAATAGACCCACGGTCTAAAAATTGTTTTTTCGGGCAAAAAAACCTGTTTTAAAGAACCAGAATGAGGTTTTCGGGTAAATTTATAACTTTAACTTGCACGGTTACCGACAGAGCTGAATAGCATGATCGACAGAACGTTCGACTGGTAACCAGCAGAATCCGTGTTCGGGCCCACGTCCGGACAATCTGCATCAAAAAAATTAGAAAAATATCGCGCATTACATGGACAATGAATATTAAATATAAGGGAATACATGGGGTAAAAAACGCTCCTAGCTGTTATGAAAGCTTGATGCAACACGGAGCTAAATGGATACTCAATTGTAAGGTTTTTTCTTTTTTTTTTTAAAGCTTTGGCTCCGGGAAGAAAATTAAAGCATAATGTAACCGAAAATATAAGTATCAGGTTTAAGATTTTACACTACATTGGAATTGTTTTTCGTTCAGTAAAATATAATAAATAGTATGTTGAAATATAGATTTTTCTAATGAGTTTTTCACTCTTTATACAAATAAAAAATACTACCTCACTTTAAAGGGTAATATATATATATATTTCTTCTTTTTGCAAAAAAAAAAAAAAAATAGCGTATCACATTTTTACTACATTTGAAAAGCTACGCTTGAAAAAGAACTTAGTTCAAATTATTTTGTATTTTAACCGTGCTGTTAAATGATGAACACGTGCTGCCATCTATGTCATAACGGTTCAAACAGCCTGCGATAACAAATTGTACAAAATTTTAAAAATAAAAACACTTCTCGGCAAGAAAAAAAAAATTTAAATTACCTGTGGGGTTTTTTTTTTTTTTTTTTCGGTAGAGCGTTCGGCTATAAACTGTCTAAACTTCCGGCCAGTTCGGGCAGCCCGACATAATAGCAAATTTACAGTAATATCACGCATTACATGTACTCATAACATACAACAGATAACACACGTAATAAAATAAATGCAGTGGGAATGCTATTTGGTGTTTCGACTCCCTTATGCAGGCTACAGTTATCATTCAGATAAGTTGACTGCTAATCGAAGGGTGTTCTTCTCTTTTTTTTTTAAGCTTTGACTCCGTCCAGACCACTGAGCATAATGTAAGCATAAAAAAAATATTAGATACACCTCAAGGGAATCCTTTTTGTGCAGAAAAACATTTTCATTGTATGCTGAAATGTAGATTTTTCTAATAGCAGTGTTCGAACTTTTGTACAAATGAAAAAATACTACGCCAAATTAAAACTACGAATTTCAACCAGTAAATCTTTAATTATTTATTCGAATACGATGTAAAACATTAAAATTATTATCAACTTCATTAGTAAGAAATCATTTTCTACTCTTCTGCTTTCGGCTGAAAAAAAAAAACATTTTGTCTACGTTAGAAAAATTACACTTAAAAAACGGACTCAGTTCAACTGGTTTTGGTTTTGAATTTTAAGTGTTCGATTAAAAGAAAAACAAGTGCGGGCTTTTAAGCCGTACAGGTTAAAGAAGCCTGCTATGGGAAATTGTTGAATATTCAAAAATAAAAACACTTATTTTTTCTACCAAATTTATTACTTCTCTAGAATGTTTGTTTCAATCGCTACGTGAGATCTTCATCATTCTTTAATCAAATTTCATGTTTTACGAATAATTTTAAATCGTATCATGCTGGCTAATGTCAAAACATAGACGCATGATCTTATTATATTTTTTTCGGCGAAAAACTTTTTTACTGTGTTTTATTACGCATTCCTTCAATAAATAGCATTCGAAAAGGAAGACACAGTTGCTAGGTTTGTTGGAGCGTCGTACTGTTAATCAGAATGGCGTCAGTTTGAATCCGTGCCACTAAATATCTCTTTAATGTTTCTTTTTTTCCGTCAGATGCTCACATGGGCAGGACTGTATTTGCCACAACCTGTTTTTTCACATGCAAAATTACTGATTTTTCACGTGTCACTCAGCCACACTTTTAACGATATTTATATTTGCATTGAAAATACGTACAACCAAAAGGGGAGGGATGATCAAATTATCACAACGTTGTATTTAACGAGGTTTTGTTACTGATGTCTTCAATGCCTTCTCTTGTGCGCTTACTTTTTTCCGTTTATTTTTTTTCGGTTTTTCTTCATAATATTCTTTCTTTGAAATTTTTAAAGAGCGAAATGCCTTATGAAACGATTCGAAGTACAGTGCGGGGTTCCGCACGGGTCGACTAGTGATATTTATTTTTGCATTGAAAATACGTACAATCAAAAGGGGAGCGATGATCAAATTATCACAATCTTGTATTTAACGAGGTTTTGTTACTGATGTCTTCAAATTACATGTCTTCTCTTGTGCGCTTACTTTTTTCGGTTTTTCTTCATAATATTCTTTCTCTGAAATTTCTAAAGAGCGAAATGCCTTATGAAACGATTCGAAGTACAGTGCGGAGTTTCGCACGGGTCGACTAGTCAAATGAAACGCTTAATACTTTCTTGCAGTTCTGGCTTAGCTTTGGCCATGTGTGTGATACTGCTTTTGGAACTTCCTTGATAAATAGGCAATGTGCCACGCTGTTTTTCTAACCCGTACCTAAAGTTATTCTTAAGTTTCAGAGACACGGCTGGATTTAAACGGGAAGATTTCTGGATCTCTCAGGATAACTTCAGGAAGGTATCTTAATTTCGGCAGAAAACGTTCCTGGTTTTTGCGAGATATGTTACTGGCAGAAAATGGGCACATCAGCTGCCTATCATTTTCCAGGAATGTTTCTGAATCGTTTTTACAGTGCATCTCTACTTTCCTCAACTTCTATCTAGACTTTTTATTTTATTCATTTTATTGTGTTTTTTTTTTTTTTTTTTCATTTTATTGTGACTAAAAAGTATCTCTTTTTCCTATGACATGAAAAAAAATTAAAAATGAATTTGTAAAAAGCAAATGTGGAAGAAAACGTAACGAATGAATGATCTTCGCAGATACTCCTGCCAAAGCTAATACTGAAAACATGCACATTATGGAAAAGATAAAGAAAACACTTCAAAATAATAATAAAAAGATCAAGAAACCAAAAAGAGAGTGAAGATCACGTTTCTCTTTAGGCTATGAATCAGAACCAATACAATTTCAGAGCTCAAGGGATGTAGGTGATTATTTCAAAGACTTCAAAACAACTCTTGTGTTATTGGAATTTGAAACACTTTTGTAAAATGTTTAACCAACTGAACTTTCTTACATTATATTGGTTGGTTGCTTTACGAAAGTAAATGAACAAAAAATTGTTATAAATGTTTTTAGAAGATTTGTTGCATGCAGCTCAGAAAAGGTTGCTATGAAAATAGAATATGATTGTGATATTTCTAACAATTATAACATTTACTGATTCAAATTAAATTCGTTTAACAATTTATGGTATTTTCTTTGATGCAATTAATAAAGCATCTCACTAGACATGTAATTATTTCAGCATCATTTTTTTTTTCAACTTTTAATCTCTCTGGGTCAAACCTCCGTCGAATTGGAAAGTTTGACTCAGTTTGTACACTATTTAAAAATATAAAATATTTAAATAAAAATATATGGATTAAAATGTTGCCAGACATCACAAGGAACGAAATATGCCATTTTCGAATTTTTTTAATGACTAGAAAAAATAGAAATATGTATCTGTAAAAAGCAAGTCAAACCTTCGTAGTTTCCCCCTATAATGATATTTAAAAAACTACTTTCAATAAATTCGCTTTCCTAATGCATGGGTCACTTCACTGGGACCGTAGCCAAGGATATTATCAGTTTTAATGAAACTAAACATTCCATTTCTTTGCCAAAACACACAAAGAAATGGAAGAAGTAGTTGGAAGTATAACAAAAACATTGTTTTAAAACGACAAATGTTTGGCAAATCTTCGGGAGCTTGAAACGACGAACTGTTCTGGTGGGAATAGTTCAAACACTTTTAGAAACAGCTGCAGAGGTCATAAATTTGTGATTTTAGTCTTTTGTTTCGACATTACTGAGTATTACCTGAGATAAAGGTCGAGTTTTGTGTAATGTTTCTTTCTTGAATTGATAACGTTTTTTTTTGCGTTATTTGGCATCAAATTTCATGTAGCAAATATTGCAGATTATTTAGGTCACTGGAAAAAAAAAGATTGTTTTTTAGCTTACAATACATTGAGTTAAAAGTTTTATCTAATTAAAAGTTTCTGAAATTTCTTTTGGAAAAGGAAAGTTTATGTGTTTCAAATGATTTATCCAATGTTTACTAATTTGAAGGAATTCTAATACTATTCCTTGTTTACCGAGAAACGCGCTATCAAAGAAGTAGCAATTTAACAACACAAAGAAACAAAATCGCTCCGATCACATCCGTCACAATTTGTACAAAACAAAATCAATCCGTAGGACAATAAGGTTAATTTATTGCTTTGTTTATGATGTACGTATTGCTTAAAAACAACACAGAATCTTCAAAATTAATTTTCAATGAACTTTTCACATTTTAAATGTGCAAAATAGCATACTCGTTGTTTAATATAATCTCCATTTTCATTATTTCTGTAGCAGAAATTATGCTTTTCATGAAGAATTTAATGGGTTAATACTTGGTAATTGAAAACTATGGTTAAACTAAGTTGGTTAACCATTGGTTACTGTATTTATTTTAAAAAACAATGGTTATAACATTTATTACACATGTTTCAAAAATAACGATTTTGAGCACATTATGAAGTAATACAAATATGAACGCATTAGCAGTAAGTGCAGTTAATAGAAAAAGAAAATTGGTTACATTTTGCTATAGTTTTTACTGATTTAAAGCAGTCACTTATTTCTCAGGTCTAGTTTAAGGTATTTTACCAGAAACAAAATGGGTCAAATGTCATTTTTCCTTTTTTAAAGGAGCATTTTGTTTTTAGAAAATATAAAGTAAAGTGACTAATTTAGAAATTTAAAGATGTAGACAGACTGCAAGTACCGTAATACTTTGAACAGTGTGTTTGTTTGATTATTTCATGCACTCAATCCTGTAGACAAGATCATCTGCACACCCAAATGAGCAATGCATTGCATTTTTCTTTTCACTAATCTGTCTCAGCTATATACAGGTTGAGTCTGAATTCTTGGTCAAAACTTTACGGGACGATAGTACACATCGAGACAAATAATACAGATTGAAAACATAGGTTTTGAAACGCTTTCCGAACGAGAGTCATTACAGTTTTGGTTCCAAAATTTTAAATGTTTAAAAATAAGGAAAAATCGGTCGATTCGTTTGCGGTTTTCGCAAAAAATTTTATTTATGTCAGTGTTTTCTTGAAAATGAGATTTAAAAATTTTGTTCAGAAAATGCGGATAAAGGGGCTTTTAACTTGGGAGTAAGGATCAGCTATTGTTTGCTGTTATTTTTTTCTATAGCATTAAGTAATTTCAAATGCTTAGACTTGGATTTTATTTTTGAACCCTAAATTCGACTCGTTGCAGTGTTTAAACGCGCAAACTGAACTTTGTTCAGTAGTTCAGTTTAAAATTTAAGTCCACGCTTTTGAAATCATTTAATGATATGCAAAAAGTAACGGTAATGTTCGTTACTCCAAAGTCTAAAGCGCCTTCTATCGGAACTTTTTGTCTTTATCGTTAAAATTTATTTTCAAAGAAATACTAGCGTAAGACTATTTTTTGCACAAACCTTTAAAATTTCGGATCCTAAACTGTTAAGACACCTATCTTCTTCGGAAGACAATTGGGACTTCTAGTTTTTAATTAATATTACTTGATGTGTATAACACCCCTTAAAAGTCTTGCCTTAGAGTTTAGACTCATCCTGTTAACATTTCGGCGACCAACTGCGTGAACCACACAGTTTTGTTTCCCATTTTCAAAGCTCCACTTCTTTACCAAATGCCGATATTTACAGTAATAACACTTCTAACTAGTCTGTATCCAAATAACTGAGACAAAATTATTTCTCGTGCGTATAGCGTTGTTTAATAGAAAATAAAGAATTTCATTTTTCCGTATCTGTACTTATGATTACTCATGTCCTTTAAAAAAAAAAAAAAAACATCTGCCTCTTCAACGCATGTAACAAATCTCCATTCATTGCAAAGAGGAATAGCACAATTCATCCAGAGATGTTACGAGAGGTCATCTACTTCATATTTTCATTTCCTTCGCCTACTATTTCATTTCGCTAGTCATGTCTGGACATGACATTCGGAAAAGATTGCAAGATATTTTGATAAGCCTCTATTTATTTCTTCCAATGGTTCTTACCTATAAAACTGAGAAAAGGATGTTATTTTTATTTCGAGCCATGTTTGTATTTATTGCTATTGCCCTAAGATTGTATGCTTCAGTATGTTCTTTCATTTTCATAAGGAGAAGACAGGAAAATAATGAACAGGACAAAAGAAAGGCATACGGTTGAAGACAAAACAACTTCAAAAAGTTTTGCTAGCGCACAAACTTTTAAACAATTTTAATTTTTTGACTTGCATAAACATTTTTGTTATTAAAAAAAAGTAGTTTGAACATTAAGTGTAGAATATCATTACGTTGAAAATTCAATAGCTATCTTCATTGCTGAATAAGGGAAGTATTTTATCAACTAGTTGTTATATGACTGCAAAATATCTTAATATATCGTTTTAAAATAGGCATGAATTAAATGTTTCCTAAATTAATTTTTCAGTATGATTAATTCTGAATTATTTTTTTGTTTAACGTATAATTTCTTAAATGTTTGATAAATTTAAGGAGGCATACATATTTTATTATTTTTTAATAAAAAAAGCCAAATTACTTTTGTTGAAAAATAGGAGAACCATAAAAATTACCAATTTTTTTAAAATATATATATATATGTGTGTATATATATATATGTGTGTATATATATATATATATACACACACAAACACACACACATATATATATATATATATATATATATATATATATATATATATATATATATATATATATATATATATATATATATATATATATATATATATATATATATATATAGTAAAATGTGTAGTTTCACATACACGGGTAGCACAGGAATAAGTGTATGTAACAACGAAGATAAACAACAATAACAACAATAAAAATGAACATGGAACGTTAAAAAATAAACTGGGAACATTGAAAACAAGAATTGATGAAATCATGGGTATTAAACTGCTGCTACGTTTACGAAGAGCTGGAGCAGCTGGCATATTAAATATTCTGCAAGGTTTCTGTGCGGGTCAGTATCATACATGCAGCAAAATTGATTAGAAGTAAAAGTATATGTATTTGAATTAACGAACTAATATGTGTAGCTACTTATAAGGCTTAATATAGAAGGCAGGAAAATTATCAAACGTTATATATGCTTATTTTTTGTATATATGCAATAATTTTTATAAATGTAAATAGTATGCTTATTAGTAATATGCTGTATTTATAGTAATATTTACATTTATAAAAATTATTGCATATATACAAAAAATAAGCATATATAACGTTTGATAATTTTCCTGCCTTCTATATTAAGCCTTATAAGTAGCTACACATATTAGTTCGTTAATTCAAATACATATACTTTTACTTCTAATCAATTTTGCTGCATGTATGATACTGACCCGCACAGAAACCTTGCAGAATATTTAATATGCCAGCTGCTCCAGCTCTTCGTAAACGTAGCAGCAGTTTAATACCCATGATTTCATCAATTCTTGTTTTCAATGTTCCCAGTTTATTTTTTAACGTTCCATGTTCATTTTTGTTGTTGTCATTGTTGTTTATCTTCGTTGTTACATACACTTATTCCTGTGCTACCCGTGTATGTGAAACTACACATTTTACTATATTTTCAATACATTTAACTACTTTAGCTGCAACATTGCGCTGTTTAAATGTAGAATATTTTACATCAATTTTGATCATTATATATATATATATATATTCAAAGTCAAAAATTATTCCAAACACATGGGAAAAGTTTCAAAGCTTTAGTTCAAATATTTAAAAACATATGATTGGTTTTAGGTCATGCTCGCTAATGTATTCTTGTTGTGTAAAAGAAAAAAATTGCGTTTTTTCGATTATTGTTTTTTGTGTGTGTGTGTGTGTGTGTGTGTTTATGTTATTAGAATCCCTAAGGATTTCTGGATACAACTTTATTGTAATACTTTTTGCATTCCGGATAGTATATTCAACAAAACTGTGCATTGAATAAGCACGTTTTAAATTCTTAAAATACACCATCCAGCTCAGTTATTAGCCCTGGCTTAGGGCGGTAACTTACTACAAAATACCATGCCTTGCCATCAATCTTTGAGTTGAACCGCACCACTGCTGCGGTCACTCATCTGGTGTGCTAATTCTACATTAAATAAGTTTCTTTGGCTCTCTTGGCTCCCTTAAGATTATTTTCTGCCACCAGCTCATGTGATTTCTATTCCGAGTTGATGAGTGCTAAAATGCACGAAACTGCAGTCCTCGGTTTTAGTAACTGAGTTTGAAGGTATATTTTAAGTATTTCTGCCTTAGCTCTGGCTTAGGGCGGTAACTTACTACAAAATACTTTTTAAATTACTAAAATATTTAGAGCGTGTTATGCCTTTAAAAACGAATTTTTAAAAAGTACCATTTTTTACTTTATTAATCCTAGAAAGTTTACTAATAAATATATAAGCAAATGAATGCACAGATTTTTAGAGATGATTGTTGTGATAATTTAGCAAATAAATAAATAAATAAATAAATATTTAAAATAAGTAACAAAAATTTAAAAAAACTAAGGGATTTAAAAAAAAATGAAAATATCCTAAACGTTTTAAATTTAAAAAAAAAGTCAATGTTTGAAAATTTTGAAAATAATTTAATGATTGCTAAACAAGTATGCATATTAAAGTCTAAAAGAATAACATACTTTACTTAAATTTAAAAAATATAAATATTTATCAGGTAATGTGACTCTTCAAGAATCAGAAAATAAAAGGAGTGAACTTATTTCATACAATTAACTTAAAAATTTTGGCATTTTCTAATATTGAGGAAATAAAAGGTTCAGCTCTGAAAAAATAAATTTTGTTTGAAGGTCTTTTCGTAACCTGAAGCATTAATTGAAATTCAGCTCAAGAACTACAAGCTAAAATTTTATTTACATTGATTTTCTCTTAGTGCTTAAACAGTAACATAGTGGAACAGAAGTGCGGATAAATGCTAGTCACGTACGACGAACTTTCAACTTTGAGAAATTACTAATAGAAACTTCTCAAAAGCTTTCACAAAAAGAGAAAAGTGCTTTAAATGGAAAGCTTAAAACCGGTTCCAATAATGATGGTATGATATTTTTTCACGAATAAGTATTACGAAAATATAGATATTTTGCACGATGACTTAATACTACACTCTAAAAAATGTGTAAGGTTGCCAGTATTAATGGGTGTAACGTTGCACGAATTCTGGATTGTGTAGTATCACTGTTTGAAAACCTCAAATCGTTGGAGGAACCTATTCCTAAATTAAGAGTTCTCACAAGAACAAAACTGCAGTTTCAGGATGTGATAACTGGGACGTCTGCACTGTAAAAAACATCCGAAACGTTACTGAGAATTTCCGTGTAACGTTTCGGGATTTCAATGGTTTTTTTCTACTTCCTGGAAATATCAAGTGCCATTTTCAAAAAGTTTCATGAATTGCTACAAATTGCACAAATGCAGACTTTTCTATGTAGCAAAAAATATTTTAGCTCCCAGTTTAAAAATTAACAGAGAGTATTTGTAACGTGTTTCGACTTTAAATTAATTTTACGGGTACAACTCAGGAAACTCCTTTCCGTTCCAATAACGTTGACAAAGCTCTACAAAAATGGCGTTTTTAAAACTACAATTCCAAAACATTTACACGTGAGAACATCAGAAGCCCCCACACACACACCCACAGCCACTCAAAGTTTGGTTTAAAAATGTACTTTTGTATATTACAACATCAAGAAAAACATCATTGAACTTTTGAAAATTTATGTTTGTATGCTTATAAATGGATATTACTACTTAATATCTTAGGTAAAAAATGTGTTCTAAATTTAGAGCCTTACGATGCTCCAGTTTATCCTTTAAAGATGCAGGAAAGTCGTTGGTTCAGCAGTCATTTGTGTTTACTAAACACAAGAAAAAGTTATTTTCCTCCTCCATAGCAGTGGAAAATGGTCTTTTTATAAAAATGTAAAGTAAATACCGCGAAGATGCAGATAGATTTTCAGGAAATGCGATGCTCCTGAGTAAATATTGGGTTCCTGTCATGAAGCCATTTTGAAATCAATTTCTTCGTTGCGTATCTGTATACTTATTTTGTTTTTGAGCTATTCAATTTTCATGTTTCAGTGTGTGGAATTTATGCTGTTGGGCATTATATAAGCACTTTTGTAAAAGTAATATTTCAAAAAATTATATTATGTTTTTTTATCATGCTCTGCTTTATGTACTATTTTAGAGTTTCTATTATCTAATTATTACTTTTCTTTTAGTATAGTTCTTCTTTTCAATTTTGACCATTTTTTGCCATGAAAATGCACAAAATTATTATGCTTGAATTGTTATTTGTTACATTTTAAATTTAGGCAAAAATGAACTAAAATTGCGAAGATTTTTTTTTATATAAATGAAAAAAAAAGAGATAATAATGGAGACATGATTTAAAAGTGAGAAAAAAAGAAATCTTTCGAGGTAACTTCACTATAAAAACAATTCAAAAATGTTCCTGGAAAATAATGTGCAGCTAATGTGCCCCATCTCCTCCAGTAACACATCTTGCAAAAAACAGAATCGTTTTCCACTGAAGGTCTGTATCTTTAAACATTACAGAATAATTTAGAAATATCCTCGGTGTGCACCAGTGTGGAGCCTTCAAGGGGAATGAGGCAGATTTAATGTAACTATTCAGCATCTTTCTGAGTTACTGCGAAAGCAGCAATGCAACCATGGGCAAAGTAGAATTGAAGGTATGAACCCAGAATCTCCATTACCTGCAATTGTGGCCTTGCGAAGTTGCAGCAATCCAGAGAATAAATCTTTCCTATTAGGAGATTAGTCGACCTGGACAGACCGTGAGTAAACTGAAGAAGATAATTTCATTCAATCAATCTTTAAACTTGTAGCTACAAATATTTTTAACAACAATGATAAGTTTGCAGTCACGCAATTTGCAACAATTCAGGAAACATTTTTTCAAAAATAAATGATTTTACGGGCAAATAGATAAAGGCCCGTAAAATCCGGCTACGTTCCATGGAAATAATCCAGAACACTTCGGATATTTTTTACAGCTTTGAAGTCTGTACTAGTGTCCTGAATGTGTCAAAAATATGGCCTTCTCTGTCATTTCCTGGTGTATATTGATGGCTGTAAAATTCACAGCAGAAAACACTGGTATGATGAGAGGATTATCCTAACTACAAAGTGTTTCACAAAAGAGGAAATAAGTCATCGTTCAGAATGTGTTTCCAAATGCGTCTCCAGAAGTGTTAATGAATTGTGATGAACCAAAAGTGTCAACCTCTGAAGACGTTTGAGTCAAAACTCAAAACCGGCAACAGTCATTGGATTTTCAATTTTCAGAAAATCGTGAGCGTGCATGTCGCATTATTGTGCTGTAGGTTGAAGTGTTAAAGATACCTCAAGTGTCTATTTGCCTGAGACACTTTGGCTAAATTAAATGTTCAGTGTATTTTGCATTGCGACAGATTAAACTACACGTTAAATCCTCAGGTGGCAATAGCATTTGAACCATAGCTGTTTCAAGCAAAAGAATGAATCCACGTTCTGGAGAACGTACTGGGTCTGCAAAGGGCAAGGAGCCCGCGTTGGAGAACATAGTTCTAAAGTTTCAAATACGCAACTCTGCACAAAAAAAGTACTCCTTCTTGGTTTCATTTACTTATCTATATATATGAAAATGGATGGATGTTTGTAGGTGTGTGGGTATGTGTGTGTGTTCCTTATACAAATCCAGTTTTTATCGGATTTCTTCCAAATTTGGCACAAAGGTAAATTGTTGCTCAGGAATTCATATAGGCAGGTTTTGGAAATTTAAAAAAATCCAAAATGGTCTAATTTCATATTTTGAGCCATAAAATTGCTATTTTCTGCACGAACGAATTTAGGTATAGTTATGAATTTAGTCTAAATAAAAAAACTCGTAAAAAACTATCATAGATGAAGTTTCTTCAAAGATTAACTGTAATCGTTAAATTTGTGAACCTTGGTTCAAAGCAAATGCAAACGGTTATCAACATATAACCACCAGGTATTATTTTAAATGCAATCAACACCAAACGTATCCTGAACGATGGCCGTCAATGCCGTTTAACGAGGAGCGTTAAAGCATGTTTGGCGAGAAAGCCGTAGATATAAGAAATGATGCTGTACATCGTTTCTTAAACTGCGCCCTACGAGGGTCCATTGATGCGATTCATGGTGCTACGTAAATTGAATGCTACCGTTAAATTATAATTTTTAAATATTGGTTACACAGTGCAACAGTGATTCTGGTGCTGGGGTTTTTGGAACTGATTTCGTATGAATTTGGTACCCTGAGTCACGCTCACTTAGATAGAATTTATTCATTTGATTATCCAAAAGATATGATAAATTGAAAAGCACCCGTGCAACGCCGGGTAGTAAGCTAGGAATATATATAGCGCTGAGATAGTCCAATGCCCTATAGAGTCCTGATTGAGTCCAAATGCGTATGTGCATACGTAATTGTATATTAAAGCCCGCTATGATGTTAGTAGGGGAATGTAGGGCAGAGTGAAATAGCAGGGCAAAGTGAAATAGTGACATATTTACTCTGCTTATAGTACAAAGGAGAGGAATATCATCCCAACTGCATTCAACACACAGTCAAGCATCGCGTATTCCAGATGATTTTGGGATGTATTTCTGATCAAGGAGTTGGTGGGCTTCACTTTATGCAAGGAACAGTAAACGCGCAGGTGTACATTGGCGCTTTGGAGGAGAAATTGCTCCCTACTATCCAGGATCACTTTACTTCAGTTCCAAACGTCGTTTTCCAGGATGATTCTGCTTCGTGCCATAGGGCAAAACTGGTGAGTAACAATTTAAAAACCTTCATCCTGCCATTAGACTTAAATTGACATGGGGTTAAGTAATTTTTTTTCTCTAAACTCACACGCAGGTTCAGAAATGGAAAAAATGAGCATGGGTCAGCAGTTTGCCTTGGCGTGGAAACAGCTCTGATCAATATAAACAATTATCGGATTCCTGCAGTTAAATGTTTGTTTCATAAGTTTTGCAAAATTTCACATACATTTATCATTAATCGGTCGACCAAAACTTCTCATATTATCCCATTGTTTTGAAAATACGAGGATGATGCAGTTTTTTTTTACCAACACTCTATTTGAATATCATGAAACTAAAATGTATTTTAAATATTTTTTACAATAAAACAATTACATGTGGGGCGAAGTGATTGGGACAAAGAGAAATATATTATTTCGTATACTCACGCAATCCTTTACTAAACCGCCTATGTATTCATTTATGAAGTAATTCATTTTCGTTTCTTAATTTGGTAGTTCACGTATTTGCTCATTTATTTACTTTTTTTCTATTCATTCACTCGTTCTCTCACTCACTTATTTTTCTTCATGTATTTATTAATCAATTTATTTATTCATTTATTGTTTCAATTATTGATTAAATCTTTTATTTACTGATTCATTTGATCCAAAATATTTTTATAATTAAAGAGAAAATATTTAATTTTTCATTTTGCTCCAAGAAAAAAGTGAAACATTTCCACTTTTTTTTTTTGGAGGTGCAAATTTGATATCACAAATAAAAAATAATGTTTCAGTGAAAGTTTTAATTATCAAATACAATGTTTCTTTCTTATTTAACGTTATTTACGAAACGAACTTTCGATTTGTTCATTTTGAAAAAGGTCAGTCATCTTAACTATTTCACCTTGTCCCTTATTCCCCTTCATGCATAAAAATGGTTTTTTGAAATAAATTCATATTACTGTAGTTTTTATTTTCTTTATGATTTTTTTCGCTTAAAAAAATTCTGTAGAAGTTAACGAGATGCTTTTCACCCATGCAAATGAAAATAAATGAAAAAAAAAAAAAAAACAATTTCTAATTTTAAAAAAAAGCCTATCGATAAGACTACATTGTATTTATTTGCAATTAAAATAATTAATGCGCGTATCACTTTTCTGCGGGAATATTTGCTTTAATGTATATTCATTGAATCAGTAACAAAATGAAATATATATATATATATATATATATATATATATATATATATATATATATATATATATATATATATATATATATATATATTTTATATAGAAATTGTATTTAATTCAGATGTGACGAGTTTTTAGGCTTAATTTAAAAAAAAAAGTGCATACTTTTAATTTTAGTGTATGTTTTAGGTTTTTTAATGCATATAGGCATGCACATTTTTATTATTTTTAGTACATATAACCCGGAATCTACTTATAATCACGAGTAACGGGCACCTCAAGAATAATTATCTCCCCATATTAAAACGCAAACAGAAAAGCTGTTATCCCTCATCCCCTATCATGTATTTTTAACGAAATTAAAAACGAAGTTTCATTAATAAAACACTCCCCATAACTCGATACTGAAAACGTATGAGTTTTCCAATTTAATAATCCTCATATATACAATAGCGAATGATTGAGTAACGCTCTTGACGTCACTAACAATGAAACTCGCTCCACGGCATGATAATTTGATAATACTTTTTGGCAACGTTTGACATTCAGGGAAATGCTTTATTTCAAAAACGCTGAACTGGATCCGGTAATTTATGGAAGACCGGGGGATTGCCTCTACCTGGGAAAATGCCGCCACTCCTGATATTTGAGTCAAGGAAACCGGTTAGCCGGCCTCACTGCTCCTGACCTGTAGCAAACGATGCTACAACCATCAATGCCCCAAGTCAATGGCAGCCATTGCGCGCGTTGTTTGTTCTTATAGTGACGAAAATTGTTTTGAAGAAGTTTGATCTTATTATTTCACTTTGAATAAACTGAGATATGTACCTTTAGATGCCAAAATGCCTTCTTTTGCTACAAATAACCTTTAACCTAGATACTTTAGCTTCCATTTTAATCAATAATAGGGTCTGGTGGGGGAAAGTGGTCAATGGGGTAAAGTGGTCATACGTCAAATAAATGGCTATAGCTTGGAAATAAATGTTCGAAGGAAAGTGAAAATTTTATTTTAGAGTAAGGCAGTTAGAAACTACATTTTGAATACAAAATTTTACAACTGGCAAAATTTTATTGAGAAAAAAAAATATTTTGCATGAATATGAAAAATTTTAAAATCTAATCACCTATTTTAACATCCTTGGGAAATTTTGTTTGTTAGAATTAGGAACAAATTGACTGTACTGAAAGCATCCTACATGTCTCAAGAACTATTACTCATTAGCAGTTAGCTGAATCTATTTTAGATAATTTTTTAGAACAATTTAAATAAGATGGGGTAAAGTGGTCATAATATTAAACTTAACGAATAATGTTTTTCTAATGTCACTTAATCTTTAGGTATAAGGCAGATACAAATTAAATATTAATTTTACTTAATACGTATTGTTTTTACAGTAAACGGGGTTAAATATACGAGTATATGCGTATAAATACGCATATATACTCGTGTAGACATGTTTATAGACGTATTCACATAAATGTGCCAATAAATATGTATATGGGTATCTGCAAGTATTTTTTTTATCCATACTGCTATACATTCTACTATACACGTATATGCTCGCTTATACTCTTATATATAAGAACACTTATATACTCAGGTAGACACGTATATATGCTTACGTACTCGAGTAGACACTTACATACAAGCATATGATATAAAAGTATACAGGGTGAGTTTACATTCTTGAGCAAATTATTAAAACGCGTTAGAAAAGAGGAAGCAAGAATCAATAAGGAAGATATGGTAACAAACACAATGCTGACGCGCTACATGCACGCAAAGTGTGAAATTGATGGATGCAAAAAAAGTCACAAATTTATATATATATTACACAAATACCATTTTACACAAGATTTTAGGACTTAAGAAAGTTTAAAAGCGATTGATGAAATTTGCGGCCTTCAACTGTAATACTTGCGTCGCATTCACAGATCCCTCTCTGTTGCAATAACGAGACTTTTGAAAAACTTTCATCAGCCGCTACGCCTTTGTTGCGATGCTTGTATTAGAGCTACTACAGACCGTAACTTTCAACAACTGCTCTAAATATTTCTTAAAAACTAAAATGTCAGGTAAAATCATCTTTGTACAACAAATTTGTGCCCTGCTTTGCATCCATCAGTTTTCTGGCTTTCTGTGCATGTAGCGCGTCAGTGATTATAACTTCCTTATGATTCTTTGATTCTTATCCTCCCCTCTCACACCCATTTGATTTTTGCCCAAGAGCTTAGATTCACTCTGTAGGCCAACAAGTATATAAGCGTATATTCTCATGTATACATACATGTACTGTTGTATACACGTAAATGTACGTATATACGTCTATACAGGTATATAATCGTGTTTACACGTATACATGCGTATACACTCGTGCTTCCATATTATATATATATACGTGAGTAGACACTTACCAAAGACGCACTGGATGTATCCACGAATTAACTCGTGTATACGATAAACTCGTATATATGTATGTGCACTTATATATGCGTATATGCGTCTACTATACACATATATACTCAAGTATGCACGTATTTTCTCGGGATACAAGTGCATACGCGCATATGATGTTCGTTTATACGCGTATATACTCGTATATATACACGTGACACGTACATATACATGACACGTATATACATGTGACATGTATGTACTCATGTAGACACGTATACTTTCCTTTAGGTAATCACGTATATATGCTTATATACTCGTATATACACGTATATACTTGAGTAGGCACGTGCACGCATGTATCTGATGTATACATGTATCTACTCATGCAGGAACGTGTTTACTCATGTATAACACGACACGTATATATTCGTGTATACACGCATGTACTCGTGAATCTACTCGTAACTATAAAAACAACTGAAATATGCAATTATTAGGGTTCTTTATAATGGTTTTGATCCATTTTTAACTATGACCACTTTACCCCATGCTATGACCACTTTACCCCACCCCATGGGGTAAAGTGGTCATAAAAACAGAGGGAAAAGAAAGTTCCATAAAACTACTAAAATAAATATTTTTCTTCCTAAAATTCAATGTACCGTGTTCTTTAATAATGCAATGTAAAATAACAACAAAAAAAGTTGAAGTGTTTCAAGAATTTGTTGCATTTATTATCCACCTAAGTTGAAAACCAACGATTTTATGACCACTTTACCCCACCAGACCCTATTAATCACTACCATTTGTTTTCATGTCTTGAAATCTACAATTCTTAAATCTTGTTGGATCGAGGTTATGACGCCACCTCTCCGGGATGCCGCCATGGTGGCGGCATTTCCCCCGGAAGCATCTTTCCATTGTGTAGGTCAAAAGCAATATTTTATAGGAACGAAGATGCGCTCTTGTAAACTGTACTTAATAAAAACAAAGTTAGTTAACGGAAATTAGTCTTAACAGAAGAAACTGGTGAAGAAAATAATCTTGTAAAAGCGTGCAATACGTCTGAAGGTGAGTTACTGGATGCAGCACCTGGCTCATCAAAGACCGTTCAAGAAAAATCTCTAAACACATTTCTTCAATCACTAGAAAAGTTTTCACAATTTCAAAATTAGCAGCAGAATGGGTAGAGAAAAGTTCTAAAAGAAAAGACACTCGTCAATTCTAACGGGAACCCCAATGAATGCAATTTTGGAAGAAACAGTAGCAAAAAAAAGAAAAGAAAAAGAAAAAAAAGAAAAAGACATTGGAAAAAAAAAAACGAAATAAAATCTGCAGAAAGGATTTGGGAATGTCCATCAAAACTGAATCGAAGACAAAGAAACATAAAGCAGTGACAACACGGCATAAGAAAATAAATGAATCTGTTAAGGAAGGGGGAAATCGACTTTTTAGTTTTGAAAACTTTTCAGATGAGAAAGACATCGACGCCAAAAAAGTTTTATGCCGTCGACGAAAATGATGATATTTTTGATCTAAGCGATCCAAACATTCAATTTTGTGCTATGTGCAATGAATTTGGAATGTACGAACTGTGATACACCGATGCACTTGCTGTGGCGAGTGAGTGCATTCAGAGTGTAACGATGCTGAAACAGCTGAAAACTACATTTGTGATTTTTGTTAATTTTAAGAAAATCAGATGAATTCAAAATTACTGTTTTTTCACTCGTTATAAACTAAAATTGCGATTTTCAATTTCCATATTGTAATGCTAATTGCATAGAAGATTTTTTAGTCTTTTAGTTATATTGGCTAGTGGCGGGATTATCCCAGTTCCCCGGGTAATACCGCCACAGTGCAGATGTTAACATTTGATGTTTTATGACTATTTCTTTTATAGATTTATTAATAACAAATTTTGTATGCATTATTAAGGTGGCGTGCAATAATCCAAAATATTGATGTAGCTCATAAAAACGATTTTTGATGGTGATAAAAATTCAAGTTCCTTAAGGTGGCAGCATTTCCCTGTCTACCCTAACTGTTTTACTGGTAAGACAGTAGTTTTAGGGGAACAAATAATCGAAAACGTGGTCAAAATGAGTAATAACCACTTCAGTTTAGGGTTAATCCGCTGGAGTGTGGGTAAAAGTTTCAACTATCAAAATATCACCAAACAGGTAAATGCAGAAACAAACCAAATGTAGAAACAATTTTTACTCGTCATACCTTGCAGCCGATTTTCTAGTTACTAATAAACATCCATATTCTCTCATACAAAAATAAAATATGTATAATCAACAGTATCCTTCCCTTTACGCTTGAAATTTTACATCGCAAATTTATCCTGAAAATCAATAAATTTAAAGCAGGATTAACGTAACTTTATAACAGTAAGTGCTTCAAAGCCCCCGCTCCGCTAAGATATTTGCTTTTAATTAGTTACTTTCCAAGATTCAGGAAGGACTTTTCTTCAGCGATGGCGCGATATTGATTCAAGCAAATATCAAACGCAGTTTTGTTGATTGAAGAGTTGGTTTATCCGGGAGCTAAAAGTTATGGAATTCACGAGATCTCTACTCATGTGGCTAAAAGCTCCGTGCGATCGATATCGAAGCTTCTCGAGAGTTCGTCGCATATTTTATTATTCAAAAGATTCCCAGTTTTGAATTGGAGATTTGAATTTAGAGGCATTTATATGTGATCCGTACTGAGTAGTGTCAAGTATCCAAAACTTGGAAAATGAAGTGAAAATTTAGTGGTAGAAGGAAATTTTTCGAAATGAATAGTTATAAATATTAAATATTCCGCCTGTGTTATATGGGTGGTCGATTTGAGACAAAATTGAAAGGTATGGATATCATTTGGAGTAAATACTGGAGGCGTCTGTGTGGTGTTTGGAGGTTGAGTGTAAAATTATGCTAAGAAATGATGCGCTTTGAAAGTCATCTTTGATTTCGATTAGGTTTTCAAGTGTAATCCTTTCCATTTTGAGTTAAGATGATATTTCCTTTAAAATTTTAAGGAGGATTACATTTTTAGTGGAAGCAAAAATGTTACGTCGTTGATTGAGTAGAGTGGAAAATGGGTTTGAAATTTCGGATTTAAAATTTCTTTAATGTAAGATTTGCATTTCCTGGTTAAAAATCATGGGATTTTAACTGGTTAAAAAAGCGTTTTTAACTCAAAAGCTATTTTAATTCTCATGGAAAATGATGCTAACATTAACTATTGGAGTGACATTTATCAAAATGAAGAGTTATAAATATTAAATATTCCACCAGGTGTTATGGTGGGTTATATTGAGAGAAAATTGAAAGCTTATTGTATCATTTGGAGGAAATATTAGAGGTTGTTTGGTATTAAGAGTTTAGGTGAAAAATTGAAAGTCATAATCACGTTAGGTTATAGGTTTTTGAAGTGCGATTCTTCTCAGTTTTAGTTCGCTGCTTTAATTTCCAATACTGTTTTAGTGCTATTAAAATATTACTAGCCGACCCGTGCGGAACTCCGCACTGTGCTTTGAATCGTTTCATAAGGTATTTCGCTCTATAAGAATTTCAAAGGATGAACAATATGAAGAAGAACCGAAAAAAAAAGTAAACGCATAAGAGAAGGCATGTAATTTAAAGACATCAGTAACAAAACCTCGTTAAATACAACGTTGTGATAATTTGATCATCGCTCACCTTTTGGTCGTACATATTTTCAATTCAAACATAAATATCATTAGAAGTGTTCCTGAGTAGTGACTCGTGAAAAAGCAATAATTGTGCATGTAAAAAAACAGGTTGTGGCAAATACAGTCCTGCCCATGTGAGCATCTGACAAGAAAAAATGAAACATTAAAGAGATATTTATTGGCACGGATTCGAATTGGCGCCATTCTGATTAACAGCCCGACGCCCCAACAAACCTAGCAATTGCGCCTTCCTTTTCGAAAGCTATTCATTGAAGGAATGCGTAGTAAAAAACAGCAAAAAAGCTTTTTGCCAAAAAAAAAAAAAAATAAATAAATAATACGATCATGCTTCTACGTTTTGTCATTAACCAGCATGATACGATTTAAAATTATTCGAAAAGCATGGAATTTGATTCAAGAATGACGAAGATCTCACGTAGAGTAGTAATAAATTAGATTGAAAATAAGCGTTTTTATCTTTGAATATTGAACTATTTCACATAGAAGGTTGCTTTATGAGTTACGGCTTAAATGCCCGCAGATGTTTCTCTTTTAATCGAACACTTAAAATTCAAAACCAAAACCAGTTGAACTGATAACGTTTTTTAAGTGTAATTTTTCGAACGTACACAAAATGTATTTTTTTTTTCAGCAAAAAGCAGAGGAGTAGAAAGTGATTTCTTGCTAATGAAGTTGATAATTATTTTAATGCTTTATATCGTATTCGTGCGAATAAAAAATTAAAGGTTTACTGGGTGAAATTTGTAGTTTTAATTTCGCGAAGTATTTTTTCATTTGTACAAAAGGTCGAACACTGCTATTAGAAACATCTACATTTCAGCATACAATGAAAATGATTTTCTGCACAAAAAGGATTTTCTTTAGGTAAATCTAATTCTTTTTGTGCTTACATTATGCTGAGTGGTCTGGATGTAGTCAAAGCTTAAAAAAAGGAAAAACACTCTTCGATTAACAGTCAACTTATCCGAATGAAAACTGTAGCCTCATAAAGGAGTCGAAACCCCAAGTAGCATTCCCACTGCATTTATTTTATTACGTGTGTATGTTATGAGTACATGTAATGCTTAATACTAATATAAATTTGATATTCTTTCGGACAGCCCAAACTTGCCCGAAGTTCAAATAGTTTATAGCCGAACGGTCTACCGAAAAAAACTTATCAATTTAACCGAACAACTAAGTCCAGTGCTTTTAAACTTTATTAAAATATGAACACACAGAGAAGCTTTTTTTTTTTTTTTTTTTTTTTTTTTTGCCGAAAGCGACGTAAAAATGGAAAACTGCATTAGAACTTTGCTTTTAAAAAATGCATAAGAACTACAGGCAGCATCAAGGTTTTGAAACAGCAAGGGGCGTTTTCGAAAACTTAATTTTTCGACCGTAAGTCTATATTTCTTCATTAGCCAGCCTGATAAGTTTTAAAAGGAGAAGGGAATAATATATAAGGTAAGATATTGAAGAAAAATTTTTTTATTCTAGAAAATTTTTACAATTTGGCTGCTTGAACCGTTATGACTTAGATGGCAGCACGTGTTCATCATTTAACAGCACGGTTAAAATACAAACTAAATTGAACTATGCTCTTTTTTAAGCGTAGCTTTTCAAATGTAGTAAAAATGTGATAAGCTTTTTGTTTTTTGCAAAAAGAAGAAAAAATATATACTTTACCCTTCAAAGTGAGGTAGCAATTTTTTTATTTGTCAAAGAGTCAAAAACTCATTAGAAGAATATATATTTCAATATACGATTTATTATTTTTTTCTGAAAAAAAAAAAGAAAAAAAAACAATACTATTGGAGTCTGAAATCTTAAATCTGTTACTTATATTTTCGCTTACATTATACTTTAATTTTCTTGCCAAAGCCAAAGCTTAAAAAGAATTAAAAAAAAAAAAAAAACGTACAATTCCGCAGTTATTTAGAACAAAGTCACTTCAAGCTTTCATATCAGCAAGGAGCGTTTCCTTCTCATTTATTCTATTCCTTCATAGTTGTTATTCACTTAATTAAGTGTTCATGTAATGCGCGATATTTCTTTAATTTTTTGATGCAGATTGTCCGGACGTGGGCCCGAACGCGTATTCTCCTGGTTACGAAGAGAACGCTCTACCGATCAAGCTATTCAGCTCTGTCGGTCATAGCGCAAATTAAAGTTATAAGTTTAGCCGAAAACCTCATTCTGGTTCTTTAAAACAGGTTTTTCGGAAACCAAAAACAGGCTACAGAAATAATATATAAGGATAAGATATAGAAGAAACATTTTTTTATTCTTAAAAATTTTTACAATTTGTTACCGCAGGCTGCTTGAACCGTTATAACATTGATGGCAGCACATGTTCATCATTTAACAGCATGATTAAAATACAAAATAAATTGAACTATGCTCTTTTTTAAGCGTAGCTTTTCGAATGTAGTAAAAATGTGATAAGCTATTTGTTTTTTTGCAAAAAGAAGAAAAATTATATATTTTACCTTTCAAATTGAGGTAGTAATTTTTTTATTTGTACAAAGAGTCAAAAACTCATTAGAAGAATATATATTTCAATACACGATTTATTATTTTTTTCTGAACAAAAAACATTTCTATTGTAGTCTGAAATCTTAAACCTGTTACTTATATTTTCGCTTACATTATGCTTTAATTTTCTTGCCAGAGCCAAAGCTTGAAAAAAAAAAAAAAAACCGTACAATTCAGAAATAATTTAGCACAAAATCACTTCACGTTTTCATATCAGCACAGCAATGAGCGTTTTCTTCTCATTTATTCTATTTCTTCATAGTTGTTATACACTTGACTAAGTGTTCATGTAATGCGCGATATTTCTCTAATTTGTTGTTGCAGATTGTCTGGACGTGGGCCCGAACACGCATTCTCCTGGTTACGAAGAGAACGCTCTGCCGATCGAGCTATTCAGCTCTGTCGGTCATAGCGCAATTTAAAGTTATAAGTTTAACCGGAAACCTCATTCTAGTTCTTTAAAACAGGTTTTTCGGCTGAAAAAACATTTTTTAGACCGTGGGTCTATTTTTCGTCAGTAGCCAGCACCATAAGCTTTAAAACAAGGCGTAAATCAAAGAAATCGATCAAGAATTGAAGAAAATCTGGCGTAGAAACCAAAAACAGGCTACAGAAATAATATATAAGGATTTAGCTTTTCAAATAAAGAGAAAAATAAAAATTAAATTTGCAATTTATCGTGTGGAATTCAGTTCCTGATTTCGTTCTTTCTTGAAATTACGGTATGCATTTTCTAGTACGAGTTCGTATTATTTTAACTGGTTAAAAAGCGGAACAAGTCAAAATTCTACTGTCATTTCCAAAATGCAAAACTTGGAAAATGACGCGAAAACATACAAGCGGAATGAATTTTTTTTTTTTTTTTTTTGGAATAAATGCCTATAGTAAATTATAAATATTCTGACCGTTTTATGTGAAACTCGGATGAGGAAACATTAAAAGATATGAATATCATTCGGTGCAAATACTGGAGGCTTCTGGGTGGTGCTTGAGGTTAAGTGTTACGTTATACTAAGAAATGATTTGTTTCGGAAGTCATTATTACGTTCTATTAGGTTTTCAAATGGAGATGTTTCTCAATTTGTTTTAAATGTTTATTTTAGTTTTAGATACTTGCTTTAAATGTTGCAAATATATATATATCTGTTTTCAGTACAATCCAAAAATATTACTTCTCTAATCAAACGGTATGGACATAAGATTGAAAAGTCTAACATTTTATGTTTGAATTTTAGTTTTCCTTTTCGCCATTTCTTAAAATGACAATTTGCATTTTCTAGGAAATGTCAAGCTATTTTTACCTGCTTAGGAAAATTATCGAGTGTGCCAAAAAATGGAAATAGTATTTCTTTTGTGGAATTTCTCGATAGATTTTTATATGAATAATACGGTGTTAAAGTCTTATGAAAAGAATAAAAGTAAATAACGAATTTTATTCATAAAGATATGGATAAGTCTGACAGTTATTAAAAACTACGACAATTCAAATGAAAGAAATTTCTTTGTTTTAATTCAGCGACTCCCGAGGAATTACTAGGAGAAAAAAATGATAGAAGACGATGATAGAGGGATCGATATATATATATATTAGTTCACCACGTTTTGAACACCATGCGTTTTTATTTCAAATTGTTTAAAGATTTTAATTTTAAATTTGTTTCCCATGCATTGTTTGGAAGGACAAAGGAAAAACAAATAACTTGTAGAAGAAAAATTATTCTTGAGAAAAAAGAAATAAGTAATAGCAAAAAGAGGAAATACAATCGGCGACAGCTGCTCAGAAAGACTTTCCATAAATAGCGTATCGAAAAATAAAATCACACATTGTGTCAGAGGGTATTAAAAAAGTTTCGATGAGGTACTTTTTTTTTTTGTCATTTCACAAAGCGCTTATAAAATGATGGAAAACAGACTTTTTGGAGCACAAAGGATGATGAAATCTTAATAAAAACGAGTTAAATGTTAATACTGGAAGTTTATTTGTCATTCGAAGAAACACTATAACGATGCAAGATTTTTTAACTCGTGAAATAGCTTTTTGATAAATATTGCTAACTAGAAGTGACAACGGGAGATGAAAGAATATTGGTACGAGAGGTTCTCAAAAAATACGTTTCCCCCATTGGCTGTGGGCAAAATTGGATATAAAAGTCACAACATAGAATGAGAAATTCAAGATTAGTCACCACTTTATTTTTCCTCATAAGTGCGAAGGAAACTCAGACATTTGTCATACAACTTGCTAAACTTCAAAAAACCCTCCTGGAAAAGCTTAGGGCTTTGCAAGGAGAAACGTTAGTCAGCTTGTTGGACTTAAGTACAACAAGACTGTACTTAAGACCTGGACTCAAGACTGTATGACTTCCAAAGCGGTTTCCACTGAGATTTTTCTTCAAAGTCAGAAACAGATAGAAGTCACTTGATGAGAGATCAAGACTGTATGGCGGATGGTGTAAGCGCTCTCCACTAAAAGTTGCAATACGGTTTTGTGTTGTCGTCATCGAGTGTGGCGACAGCAACGCAAAAAGATGTCTTCCTTCCGACATCAGAATGCGAGATCTAAGAAAGCCTGGCCGCTTCTTCCGAAAGTCATCTTTCAATTTTCGCAGGATGTCGCGGGTACCACATAGCATCGCTCGCATGCGAAGCCATGATGTTTTTCTGGAGTCGTTTTAGAAGCTTATTAAGCGGTATAACAAGCCTCAAATTGCTTGTAAGAAATCTTATGATTCATAACTAAGATTTTAAGTATTTGACATTATGTGAGGCATAAAAACACAGTAGCGTTCATACTTTTGGCACAGCATATTTTCCTTACATCGCGAAATTGAGACAATTTTTTGTATCTCATTTTCGTCACCAAAGTTTGCGTGAAATGTTTTGCAACTATTAGACCATTTTCAGCTCCTTGCTACACTGTAAAAAAAAAAAAAATTCCAAAACGTTACCGTTTAATTCCATGTAACCTTTCTGAATTTCAATGGTTTTTATCCACTTCCTGGAGAAATCAAGTATCTTTGTCAAAAAGTTTCTTGAATTACTACAAGTTGCATGAATGCTGATGTCTCACTGTTGTGAACAAATATTTTTAGCTCTCAGTTTAAAGAATAACTGAGCGTATTTATAAAGTGTATGGACTTCGACTCGGGCACGCCGCGTACGGTCTGATTAAGTTCCCAAAGGGAACGAAGAAGTCCATGGAAGGCGTAGCTTTGCAAGAACTGCCGACGAGTAAAATTCTTAATGCTCTCTTGCAATGTTGTCTTAGCTTTGGCCATGTTTCCATTACTGATTTCGGAACTATATTGATAAGTCAGAAAGGTGCCAAGCTGTTATATTTGTCACACATAAGTTTACTCTAAAGTTCCAGAGATACGACTGGCGTTAAATGGGAAGATTTCTGAATTTTTCAGAAGGCTTCCAGGATAACTTCTGGAAGGTTACTTACTTTTAGCGGAAAACATTCCTGGCTTTTTCAAGATATGTTCCTGGCAGAAATTGGACACATCATCTGCCTAATATTTTCCAGGAACGTTTCTGAACCGTTTTTTACAGTGTACTATTCTCACGCAGTGTTTTTTCCGGAGCACAGTATACTAGAAAAGAAAAGCAACAGGCGGTTTAAGACGTATCCTAGGGTTTAGACCCTGTTTTGGCTATGATCATATATACAGCTGTGCTTTAAAAGTATTTTTTTCTAAATAGAAGTTCCTGCTTTGAAAGTTGTTGTATTTGGCTAGTGCATTTAAATAAATCTTCTTGTTGTTGACTTGTAATGCATGCACTGTAAAAACAACTCAGAAACCCTTCCTGGAGAATAATAGGCAACTAATGTGCCTAAATTCTGCCAGTAACAAATCTTGCAAAAAACAGGAGTGTTTTCTGCTGAAACTCAGTAACCTTCCTAAAACTATCCTGGAATGTTTTCTAAAGAATTCAAAAATATCCCCGGTTAAAGCAAATCATGTTTCTAGAATATTCAGAGAAAACGGAAGTAGATTTAACATGATACTTGATACCTTCCTGATTTACCAATAAAGTGCCTAAAGCATTGTTGCAAAAATGATCGAAGCTAAGACAGAATTGCAAGTAAGTATCATGAAACTACCTCGCCTGCAATTCTTGCAAAGCTACTGAACCTGGAGACTTATTCGCTCTTATTGAGAGTTTAGTTAATCTAGACTTACTATAAACAAATTTAAGACAATACACTTTATAAATACGGTGATTTATTATATATAAGCACCTAGCAAAAAATATTTTTCACTACAATGAGAAGTCTGCATTCGTACAAATTGTAGCAATTCAGGAAACGTTTTTGATAATAATACTTGATTTTCACAACAATAGGATGAAAACCTGTGAACTCCTGAAACGTTCAATGGAAAGTATCAGTTACGATACAGAATTATTTAACAGAGCAATGAAAACTCAACTCCTGCATAAAACACTCTTTTAGTTCGGTTGTATAAAACATGAAGTTATTCACCAAGTGGACAGGGTATTTATGAAATCTTACTTTGATAAAGAAAAGTTATTTAAAAAAAAACTAATTTACGTTTAAACAGGTATTAAATATTTATTTGAAAAGTAGTTTTCCCAGTGCACTGCGAAAATATGTACGATTTTCAATATCGCACCATTACAGTCTATCTAGTACAATCGGAATTTACTTTCTGGGGGTAGAGGGGGCTCCGCCGTTACAATCTATTAATAAATATATATTGGAATTTATTAATAGAAACCAAAAAGGTTCTGGGGTTTTCCCTTCAATGCTTCACCCGAAGTGTTTCTTCGAGTTTTATCTTTCATAGACTGCAGTATAGGTTTTCGGTATTCGTTCCAGCTAATTGTCGTTAGCTAATATTGTACCGAAGGGGAAAATCTCAATGAAATAAGGATCACAATAAAATAAGAATTATTCATAAATGTGAAATAGCATTTTCAATAAATTTTCTTAAAACACCTTGTATTTTCTTTACATGAATCTGCAGTAGTTTGATGTATGGTATTATCTCTGTGCGTTTGAATGAAACTATTTATTAATGCATTCGAGCATAATTACCAATTATTGGAAGGCTTTCTTCAATATTCCGCTGTCTTTTTCGAACCTTTTTTTTTTTTTTTTTTGCGAATTATCATTATGTTTTTTTTTTTTTTTTTTTCTGAGGTACTATCGATTGGTGATTTTATTTTAAGGCGATGTATTCAAGGGTGCCCCTGTAAGAGCTCCTAATTTCTGTAAAATGTTTCGTTTATTTTTATTATTATTTTTTTTATTACTTGCAAACTCTAAGTTTGAAACAATCAGAGTTAAATAAAATATGGTGATGAAATGAATAAGGTAGTTTTAAGTTTTCAAAATACAATTAAAACTGCCAACACAAATTGTTAAATTCATATCCGTTTTATAATTAGAAATAGCTTATTTTACAAGTGAGATAAATATATATTTTTCTCAAAACATCGTTCTAATTATGAAAGAATTTCAGTTTATTTGCGGCTCAATACAACTGACGTAGAGATTTAGTTGATGATAGAAAACCGATGGCAAAAATAGTAATGTAGTCTGGTTTAGTTCCGGATGGAGCTTCTAGATGTTTTTGATATTAAATGCAAGTGAGAAATATCCACAGAGAAAAACATAAAACTGAAACGCCCCCCCCCCCCTGCAGAGGAAAGCATTTTTATTTTTAACGAAAGTAAAGAAATATGCCTGGATTATTTTTAAAGCATTTTTGTAGCAGCTATTCTTCTAATTCAGCTGCGTAAAAGTCGAAATTTATCACGTGTAAGGAATAAAAAAATATATATTTAGTAAAGATAAAATCCTATTTTAAATACAGATGTTTCGGCACTTAAAACAAAGGATAAAAAAGGATTCAACTACCCAAGAAGCTCAACATAAGAAGAATTAAATAAGAAATGTACTGGGAATTTTTTAATAGAATAATAAATTTTTTTGGAGATGCTGCATCACTGTCTGCAGAATGTCAAACACAAAGATTGTACAATATGTTATGTGTCTTCGAAATAAAATAGTAATCATTATCCTTTTTTTTTCTTTTTTTTTTTTAAATTTACTTAAGAATTTCAACTTGAATAAAGAGTAGAAGTGCGGATAATATGAGATTATCATTGATCATTATTAAAAGAAAGATTAAATTTACTTTTAAGCGTTTAATGTTAGTGAATGTTAAACACTGGTTTTACGGAAACAAGACTACTATTGGTATTAGTAAATCGGCATTTTTTGCACGAATAAACTATTAATATTTTTATACTTGCAAACGAAATATACATAAACCGTTCATATAATTGCAATGTCTAACAATTATAGTAGTTGAATTACGTATTTTCTTTCTTTCTGATAATCCATGCATAGCGTGCATTATACTCATTTAACACAGAAACATATAAAGTAAAAGTCATATGAGGTATATAAGTTGTTAACTTGAAGTGGTGATGCTCCCAGTAAGTGGTAGATGAAATTAGAATTATATATATATATATATATATATACACTGTAAAAAAAATCCGAAATGTTACTGGTTACTTCCGTGGAACGTTTCGGGATTTCAGAGGTTTTCACCTATTTCCCGGCGAAATCAAGTATCTTCGCAAAAAAGTTTCCTGAATTCCTAAAAGATGCACGAATGCACACCTTGCATTGGTGTGAAAAATATTTTTTGCTACCAGTTTAAATATTGACGGAGCGTGTTTATTAAGTGTATCGGCTTTACCTTGTTTATGGCCCATCCGGATTGACTAAGCTTCCAATGGGAGCAAATAAGTCACTGGATAGCTACAGCTTTGCGAGGCACGAATTGCAGGCAAGGAATATGCTTGGTTCTTGCTTGCAATTTTCGCGTAGCGTGGCCGTGGTTGCTCTAATACTTCTGGAGCTTTCTTGGTAAATCAGGGGTTCAAAAGGTTCCAATCAAATAAATTAATCCTATTTAATTTTTCTAGAAGGTTCACGACTGGCTTCAATAGGGGAGATTTCTTAATATTTCAGAAAGGTTACTGACTTTTATCAGAAAACGTTCCTGGTTTTTGTAAGATATGTTACTGACTGAAATTGGGCACATCAGCTGCCTATTATTTTCCAGGAACGTTTCTGAATCGTTTTTACAGTGTATATATATATATATATATATATATATATATATATATATATATATATATATATATATATATATATATATATATATATATCCTTCATTCATTTGCTTGTTGGTTGATTAATTCGATTTTAATGGCGCAAGAGCCTTTGAGGGCTATACTGCTGCGCCGATTCTTTATTTTATAGTGTTTATTTTTCATTCAAGTATGTGGTTGGGATATGATAAAAGTAAACGGATTTTGAATTAAAAAGCATAAAACTTCAATTAGTAGTTTTAAAATATTAATTCTTTAAAAACATATAAATATTAAAAACATTAAGAAAATATAGGTAAAACCATATCTCGACAGTAAACTTTACTACAGTACTTTAGTAATACGAAAAAGGCAAAACCACCCAATGACGCCACAAACAATAAATTAAAAGGGAGAAACCAATCTCCCGGAGGAAGGAGTGCGAATTACGATGGGGTGGGCCCAATGCAAATCCCCCAAAGATTTATCAAAAACACCAAAATATTTAAAACGTATGTCATTAAAATTTGGGTAACATTTGACTTAGTTTCTTTATTTATGTGTAGAACAGAAATGAGCAAATAGTCATACTTTTAATACAAAAGGAAACTTAAAATCATTCATTTAATCCTTCAAATACGGGGTTTTCCCTCAATATTTACACTGTTTCAATTTCTCTGCACCAGAAAGAAAATACTTCACAGTGTTGCCAAAAAGATACTGATGTCCCATAAACTTACTGAGCTGCTGCGTTATTGTTATGAAGGCTTCATCGGAGCGGAAATTTGGATCACGGTCAGCTGGAACCCAAGACTGTAATTTGTTTTTGGAGCAATGCGTTCGGAATGTGGGGTTTTGCTTACTCTGCAGCAAGTTACTTAGCTACAGCTTGCGTTTTTCTTTGGAAAAATAAAAGCTTTCTGTAACGTTTTGCGGACTACATTTTGTTCCTTGATTTGTTGTAGAAATCGTTGTCTTGAGCCGTAAGATTTTGGCTAGAAATCATAAAGCATTTAAACGAAAAAGACATAATTTGTGACGAAAATTTCAGTTAAAAAAGTGTAATGTAATTTTTCTTAAAAGTAAACGTACGAAAATATTATTAGCTTTCCATTTTCAACAATGTTCTTGAAGTTATATGCAAACGAATTTCAATCGGGTGCATCATTAAATACAACATGCAATTTTCAAACAAAAATATACTTTTCTTTTAAAAAAGGAAGCTTTAAAAAAAGTGCACTCTTTTTTATATACTGTAAAAAAATTCTGAAACGTTACTGGATATTTCTGTGTTACCTTTTCAGGATTTCTATGGTTTTTATCCACTTACTGGAAAAATTAAGTATCATTGTCAAAAAAATTCCTTAATTGCTACAAGTTGTACGAATGCAGCCTTTTCACTGTTGTGAAAAACATTTTTAACTCCTAGTTAAAAGATTAACTGAGCGTATTTATAAAGCGGCTACAGCTTAAATAGGTTCGTCCATATTAATAAGGCTCCGAAAGAGAACGAATAAGTATGGACTACGTTGCTTTGCAAGAATTACAGGCATGTAAAATTTTCGCTACTTAATTGCAGTTCTGGCTTAACTTTGGCCATGTTTGCAATGATGCTCTTGGTACTTCCTTGATAAATTAGGAAGATGCCAAGGTATTATGTTATTCTTAAGTTTACACTAATTTTTCAGAGACACGAATGGCTTTTAACGGGAATATTTATGAGTTTTTCAGAAGGTTTCCAGGTTAATATCAGAAAGGTTATTGAATTTTAGAGGAAAACGTGTCTATGGATTTGGCAAGATATGTTACTGGCAGAAATTGGACACATCAGCTGCCCATTATTTTCCAGGAACGTTTCTGAATCGTTTTTACGGTGTATTCGTATTTGCGCAGTAATAAAACTCTCGGCCTTCTTTCCGAAATAGGATTTTCCTTCAATTTTTAAGTACACTGTAAAAAACGATTCAGAAACATTCCTGGAAAGTAATAGGCAGCTGATATGCCCAATTTCTGCCAGTAACATATCTCACAAAAAACAAGAACGTTTTCTGCCGAAATTAAGTTACCATTTTCCAGAAACGTTTCTGAATGGTTTTTACAGTGTATTACGAGTTTTTCTAAAATTACTCTGTCTTTGCTGCGCAGAAAACAGTAATGATTATTATTAATAACCAGAAAATATTTCGTCAAGGTATGACAGGTGAAAATGGCTTCTACATTTGAACGAAACAATTGCCTGTTTGGTGATATTTTGATAGTTGAAATTTTAATTCTTCAGCCTTGTCAAAATCATTTCCGTGCTTGCTTAACATTACCAAAAAGTATCATCAAATTATCATGATGCTATCTTACGAGTTTCATTGTTGGCGACGGCAGAGCGCTACTCGATTAGTGATTTTAATAATTATATATATTCGGATAAAGTTATTTGTGATTACAGTAAAAATAAAAAACTGTTTTCAAGGCAGAACTTAAACAAGCATAGAAGTGTTGGTTACGAACATTAGATATTTTAAAAATTGCTATCAATCCAGGATTTTGAAATTGTCCTGTCGTAGATTTACATCGTCGAATTAATATCTTTTTTAAAAGTTTTTTTGCCACCTAAAGCATTGAATTTTCGTTGAAAAATCTATTAAAATTTAGTGTTTGACATTGAGAAATTTTACCACATAAATAGGAGAAAAGATTTCGCTGCTAAAATGTGGCGTGTTTTGAGTTTCTGTAAGTCGTGCGAGAATCCAATTTTCATCTTTAAAGTTACGAATTTCATAAATATATTTGAATGAAAATCTTTCTCCTTTCCGCTTTGAGAAATGATTTTTAGAAATGAAAGTGCCTTGAAGCAAACATAATATTTCTGAATGTTTTGATACGTTTAAAAACTGTGTGATTTTATTGAAATCGTTTTAGGCTTTTTTTGTAATAAACTATATTTGGAACAAATGTTTACGGCTACACAAATATTTATCATAATTATGACATGGATTTTTGTAAACCTGAGGGGATCGAAGAAAGTGAGATAAGCATGTTGCTTTCAACACTAAAAAAATCCGAAACGTTACTGAGTATTTTCGTGTAACGGTTCGGGATTTCAATGGTTTTTATCCTCTTCTTGAAAAATCAAATACTATTGTCAAAACGTTTCCTAAATTGCTACAAGTCGCACGAGTGCAGATACCTCCATGTTGTGAAAATGACTTTTCGCTCCCAGTTTAAAGATTAACTGATCGTATTTATATAATGTATCGACTTCAGTTTAATTGCGACCCTTCCAAACTGATAAGGTTTCCAAAGGGCGTAAATAAGTCTATGGACCAACCTTCCAAAGAGAACGTAGAGAGAAGACATAAGTATGGACTACGTAGCTTTGCAAGATTTGCAGGCAAGTAAAGTTCTTGATTCTTACTTGCAATGCTGTCTTACCTTTGGCTATGCTTGCAATACTGCTTCGGGGGCGTTCCTTGAAATGCAGGAAGGTGCAAAGCTATTATACTATACCTATTTAAGTTAACTCTAAAGTTACGAAGACACTACTAGCTCTATGATTTCTGAATACTCCAGGAAGCTTCCAGGAAAATTACTGAACTTTGGGCCGAAAACTTTCCCGGTTTTTGTAAAATATGTTACTGGAAGATATTGGGCACATCAGCTGCCCATTAATTTCTAAGAACGTCTCTGTATCGTTTTTACAGAGAACGTGAAAAAATATGTTGCTCTGTTAAAAACATTAACATTTCATTAAATAAATTTAAATTTTATTAATGTTAAATTTGAACAACAACACCAAATCTATTTGAAAAAAAAATATTGGACTACAAAGAAAAACAGCAAAGATTTCCCCTTAAAATAGCGTTTTGCAAGAAAAATGAAAGATTTCCACTGTTTTCAAAATTACTATGAAAACTCACATTTCATTTTTAGCAAAACACAATTCATTGCAAAAGGAGGGAAGAAAGATAAATTGAAAATAGCAAAGAGTACGAAAAAAAACCATTTTTCTTATTTAACTTAAGCATTCTTGTGTTCCAAAAAATCCTTTACTATTTTTAATTGAATTTAATTTGAATTACTGTATTTGTAACACATTTGTTGTACACTTAAGTAAAAGATTGCAAAAAACATTTTGAAATGTGTGCAACTAATTGTTGTAGTATGTGAAAAACAACTGATTTATTTATCATGGTATCCTGAAGTTGATTCAGCATTTCAAATTTATAATGTTGATATATCTATTGTCAATCAATGACTTTTAATTTTTATGCATTATTTCGCAAAAAAACTTCTTTATGTATGTATTTCTTCCTAGCTTCGAGACCATTTGTGCTGTGTTCTTGTCTCATTACATGTTTCCTTTACTTAGATTAAACAGAAAATCTTAAAGCACTTTTTGAACACGAAACACTTGTTCTCTTTTGAAGAACTCTTTATAGAACAGTTTTCAAAACATTTCGGGGAACACTTTCAGAACACTTACTTTGTTCAACACATTATATTTGCACATTTTACATGCATGAAACATATCGTCAAAAGCCATTGTTTGGATACAACTTATACCTATTTACTCTACTAACTAGTAAAGCTAGGAACTATCACTGTATTCGTGCATAGTGATTGTATAAGATGAACACCCAATTTCAACTCCCACAGCGAAATGATTAAGTAAATACATGCACAGCACGGATACTATACGTAATTATCTCAGATAATCGTGAATTTTGATCACTGATGCATAATCCAACAATGAATCGTGGTCCCATAACAGGGATACGCTGTCGTATTAATGTACCAAGCGCCCATGTACTCGCACAGCATCATAAAACCATGCATTTTAATTAAACGGCTAGTAAACAACGTTGTAATTTTGAATTTGAACAAAATAATGATTTCTGAAACAATTATCCGGAAAATTAGAATTTTTTTGCAAAACGTCAATTACGTAAGTCATTCTCATTTTTCTTAATAGGTACTTTCCAATTAAATTTAGTAATAATATGTCTTTTTTCCTCCAACTGCTGCAAATAATATTTTGTTTTTTGTTGAAAATGCAATATTTAAGTAAAACTGAAATTAGTAAGTAGAAAAAAAATTTATGACAGTTGATTGCGCAAATGTTTTCAGCTCATTTCTGATAGTAACATATATTGGCAAAACTAGAAACATTTTCCTTTAAAACTCCGTAGCCTTTCTAAAATTATGCTTGAATCTTTGTGAATAATTTGAAAATTTCCCCAGTTAAAGGCAGTTATGTCTCTGGAACTTTCATGGGAGATTTGGTAGGTTTTAAGTCATTGATTAGAACATTCCGTATCTACCATGGAAGCCCAGCACTTCTAGCCTCGCCAAGCTGCAGCTATCTGGAGACTTATTCGTTGTTATTGGGAGCCAGTGAAGGACAGATTTTAATTGCATGGACAATTAATCATTAAAATTAAGACTACATTTAGCAATTAATTAATTGTTAATTGTAGTGAATCACAATGAAAAATTATCAATTGTTTTGTAAATTTTTATTAAAACTAACTCTCAAAAAAATACTTGTTTTGTATAATATACTGCACGCTTCAGCAAAATTTCCTCAGAAAAGGTATATTTGAATTTAAAATTCAAAAATATTTTTTCCATACTAATGAAAGTCCAAAGAACATCCGAGAGAAATTACAGAAATGTATCTTAACTACATGATTTAAAAAATAAATAAATAAATAAAATAAACAGAGCGGTCTCTGAGGCCTCAGGTATCCCCTTCTTTCTCCCCTCCCCTGTAAACCAAAACAATTATGTACACAAACTTAAAACACTTGATTAAAACTCAATTATTTACGAGTGGAAAAAGCTTGCCAACACGCGGCGAGCGAGCAATCAGCACTGTGAACGAAAATACAAAATCAAATAATACTTTAGACTCTGTATAATGCGCTATGCCTATTGATACATAAAGTTAATTGTTAGTTTTAACTGTTGCTTAAGAAGATTAATCGCAATTATGTTACTTGTGAGAAACGATTATTGTTCAATAAACTAATTGAATTAAATTACTTTTTTGATCAATTAATAAGTATACTGAAGAAAAAAAAAATTAATACCCGACACTTGGAAGCTTAGTCAACCTGGATGGACCGTAGTGAGGCTAAAGCTGACACACTAAATAAAGAAGCTCAGACAATCTTTAAACTGGTAACTAAAAATATTTCTCACTGAAAAGTCTGCATTCGTGCAACTTGTAACAAGTCAGGAAACCAGTGAAATCCTGAGACGTTGCACGGAAATAATCAGTAACATGTCAATTTTTTTTTTCACTGATCTTTTACGTGATCTTCTGATATCTCTTTTCTCCTTCGGTTTTATATTTCGAGGCAACTTTGTTCCAAATGTTCACATAAAAAGGTAATAAAAGATATCCAGAAGGTGTAAGACCACTATATAAGGAGAGCTGACTTATCCGACATTTTGGTCGACATTTTGGTTCCAAAATAGTCGGATAGCAAAATTAGTATTCGTACAAAAGTCTCGTTGCAGAAAACTAGTGCCCAAGCTATACATGTGTTGCGTGATGGATGTTACAATATTTGATTCTATAAATGAAGAAGGTTTAAATACTATAAATTAAAAACAAATAAGTTGTGAAAAGGATTTTCATTACAGTAAACATATTCCAATACATTTTTGTTGACTTTGTGAACTAAGTTATAATTTTATATTTACCTTAAGGGACATTTTACTCAACTTATCAACAATTTTTTTACTACATAGCAACCAGCGAATAATATAACGTAATTATAAATACTAAAATCAGAGTTTGTTCCAATTCCGTCTTGGAAACAAAATGTCGGATAAGTCGGCCTGTCCCTTTTAAGGGGTTCTAAGCAGGTGATCAACAAAGTGAGTTCTTTATCAGGGCATTCAAGAAGAGTTCCACAGCAACCCCAAAGCGGGAAGTTCGAAAGAACTGTTTGCTAACTTTATGTGTAGGGGATGGTTCTAAGAATGATTCTTTTTTTGAGCAATCACGGTTGCTTATTGTTCTCATTTGACATTTTTTTAAGTTGTGGTTCCTTTTTCAGCTTGGACCAGGGGCCTCTACAACACCACCGCCCCCCGTCCTCCAGGCGCGGCTGTCCCCCGGTCCTGAGCTATCCACTTCTCCTGGTCGGAGGCGTCCTACAGACACGCACGCTCACACACATACAAACACACGACTTCACACACATACACTACGCACACGCCTACGTGCATACACACAGGTCTACGCACACATACAAACCTACACACACAACTACGCACGTCTAACTGCCCAGGAGGAGGACCTGGCTTGGGGGGACAGGAGCCGTTTCTAGTAAAAATAACTCCAATGAGTAGGATCCTGTCGTGATTGTGAAAAACATTATTTGAATTCAAAATTTCAAAATTCAATTTAATTATTTTTATTTTGTTCCAATTTAATCGATGCTGTTACTGGATATGCTTTTCCGTTCTTTCTTTAAATTCATACTGAATAGCATGGAAGAAAAATCCGCAGAAATGCAAATCAATAATGTCCGTGGTTTTGTCAAAAATTCAACTTAGAATTTCGATATGGTTGTAGAAGCGAATTTCTATACTAACAATAACATAGGACGGAATTTGTGAACTTGAAATAATTTTTTGCTTCTTCGTTTTATTAGTTTTTTGTGCTCAACATGCCTTTTCTTCTAACTATAGCCAAAAAATTTTTTTTTTTAAGTACAATAAATTTCTTTAGTTAAAACGTATTGGTCGTATAAGTAGTGGCGAATGCAATAGTTTATTGAGTGTTAAAACTGCTCATATGTTTACCAACTGAATCGTTCATGAAAAGATTTGTGACCTAGTCATTGAAACGTATTTCTGTGCTTGTTTATGTATAAATGAGAAATAATTTTTGGCATTCGTACCCCCCCCCCCCCACCTAATTTTGGATTTTTCTTTTTTTTCCAAGCATGTGTCTGTGTGTTTTTTTTTAAACTATCCGTTAATAGTCATTTTTAATAGTTCAAATTTTTATTTTCTAATATTTTAACCCGTGCAAGATTTTGAAAAAGCGAATAAGCTTTCTTCTAATTCAACGGAATAAATTGTAAGTTAGGCATTTCAAATACAAAAGAATAAGAACTATTTCTTAATACAACAAGGAATCGTTTAATTTAGCAAGCGTTGACTGTGTATGTCTGAACGTAATGTAACAAAGAGCATTGATCATTGAAGAAAAATTCATGTGCACATATTGGTTACGTACCTTCAGTATTTCCGTAATAAAAATGTCCAGGTAACGTATTCGTAAACATACATCATTTATTTTCCTACAAATAAATATAAAAACAAATATAAAGAAAAAACCTAGAAAAAAAAGAAAGAATAGACAGAGTATGCTTATTGCAAGATTTTTATATGCATGTGGAAAAAATAACCAAGATTTGGTTCTTACTGATTGCCTCTGCTTTGACTACAGGTAAGGGAAGATGAAATACATTATAAAAGATATTTTTCTATTCATATGCTTCGGAGTAGCGAGAAATATGTTCCTTAACAATTTGTAAGAATTCAGAAAAACGTTGCGATTTTTTGTGATTTCGTAGCTAGATTGAGCACATTTCATTGCAAATTTGTATCTCAGTAGGTTTTTATTTCCTTTCCTTTTGCCTTTATTCATTTTTGATCAGAACCTTACCCCTCGATATCCATTTTCTTCCGTAAGTAAAACAGAACAGCGTCAATCTTGGAGAAATTGCTAATGATTCAAGATAAAAATACTTTAAGGAATCAATTAAATATTATCCTCACATAAGAGGGTGTTATGGATTTCTTATGTCTGACCCGAGTTGTATCAGTTGAGCAAAAGTAAGGAACATTGTTGGATACTATAAATACATGATAAACATGACTCTATATATATATATGATAAACATACGATAAAAAATGACTAAATTAATAGCTTAAATTTTGTTACTTAAGCTAAATAAAACTGTTTTGAAATTATTGAGCAATCACGATTGCTTATTGTTCTCACTTGACCGTTTTTGATGTTCCGTGCCTTTTTCCGATTGGACCAGAAGTCACTGCAGCACCACCGCCCACCGTCCTCTGAGGGCGGCGCGGCGCGGTGCTCCGGTCCTGAGCTATCCGCTTCTCCTGGTCGGAGGCATCCATATCCTACACACACGCACGCTCACACACTCACACACACCCACGCCTACGTACATACACACAGGTCTACGCACACACACAAGTCTGCACACTTACACACACAACTATGCACACGTAACCGCCCAGGAGGAGTGGCAGACAGGAGCTGTTTCTAGAAACAATAACTCCAATGAGTAATGTCCTGTCTCAGTTTGTGATTGCGAAAAACATAATTTGAATTCAAAATTTCAGAATTTAAATTAATTATTATTTTTTTATTTTGAGCTCTATTTTTCATTTACATTTTATTTAAATATCATCCCCACAAGCACTTATACTTTAAATTTTTGATTCACTAATTTCAAGCATAACATTCAAACATGTAATATTCAAGGAAAAAAAAATACATTACATATAGTTTGCTCAACAATTGTCAGGCTCACTAACCGTTTAAGGGATGTATAACCCACAAGCATTTATAGTATCCAACAATGTTCCTTACTTTTGCTCAACTGATACAACTCGGGTCAGAAGACATAAGAAATTCATAACACCCTCTAACTCGAGCGAAGAAGCCGGCCAGTTCCTGAATGAACCTACATCAAGGTTGTTCGTAATGGGATATCGACCAAAGATACTCTCCGCTTTCTTTCGTCTTTTCGGTATATCCTTCGTTAGACCTAGATTTATACCACTGTATTGTCTAGTGAACGGTGTTTAGATTTTAGATTATATCTTAAAGACTTTTTGTGTTGCTGTTCGTCTATTCATTTCGTATTTTGATTTTATTTTTAACATTCAAGGAAAAATTATCAACTTACAATTTTGCTAGTGTAAATCCTACAGTGTGACCATGTTTTCAGAACTTTTAAAGCACTGAATAAACATTAAATGCCAAATTTAGCACAAACCGGAAAACTTTGTTCCCCAAAATTAACTGTTAAAAAAAAAAAAAAATCCGAAACGCTACTGGTTATTTCCGAAGAACGTTTAAGGATTTCACAGGTTTTCACCTATCCCCCCATATAATCAAGTATCTTCGCGAAAAGTTTCATGAATTACTACAAGTTACACGAATGCAAACTTTTCACTGGTGAGACATATATTTTAGCTACCAGTTTAAAGATTGAATTAGCGTGCTTATTAAGTGCATCGACTTAAGCTTGATTACGCCCTGTCCAGGTTGACTAAGTCCTTAATGAGGGCGAGTAAGTCATTGGATAGCTGCATTGAAGAGTGTGCACTTATTTGTTACCGTTGGCCATGGATTAGGTTGGCCCGTTGTAGGAGACTTCTCGGTAAGTCAGGAAGGGTCTAATCTTTTGCATTAAACGTACCGAGTTTTTCTTGAAGGTTCTGGAGACATGAGTATCTTTACCCGGAGAGCTATCTCAATTCTTTAAAAACGTTACTACCTTTTGCATGAAAACGTTCCTGGTTCTTGCAAGTTATGTCAGTGGCAGAAATTGGGCGCATCAGCGGCCTATTATTTCTCTGGATCGTATCTGAACCGTTTTTACAGTGTTGCTTCCAAAGTGAAGTTCGTAATCAAGCTTTAGATTTAACCGATTCCTTTCAACCAAAAAATGGCTGAAGTCAAAAAATGTAAAAATATTTTGCGTGATAAAGCCGTGACAAAATTTATTGCTATCGACAATTTGCGCAACAACCGTGGCACAAGTGTAATTAGTGTTTTTTCTAATATTTACTGTGGTAAAATAATGGCAAGTGTGTTAACTTTTGCTTTGCAGTTAAGTTATAATAGCCATTTAGCTTCGAAATAACAACACTAAAAAAAAATTGTGTAACTCCGTAAATACGGTGGCAGCGTTCAGCACTTTGTGTAACCTGCTGCTAGCTACCTCCATAGCAATGAAGTAACTTAACTCATAAAACTGGTGCAACGTTATGAGTGACGCGTAACGTTTCACCAGTTTTATCAGTTAAATTACTTCATTGCTATGGAAGCAGCTAGCTGTGACCGCTTTTATGGAGTAAGGTTAAACATTTTTTTTATAGTGAAATGGTAAACTATACACATGACGTATTAATGCAAAACGTTGATTTTTTATTATTCCTATATTTATTCATTTATTTATTTATTCACTTGTGTAGAATCGCTTCAACGGGATCACACGTTAATTTCTGCTAGCTATTGACGTGATGGAGGTAAGTTTCATAAATTAGAGACATCACGTTTAATTACAGTATTAATAGTGAAACGGAGTTAATTTAAGTCTCTAGACAATGTTTTTCTTTTATAGAGTATACAGTGGCTCCCAAAAATGTTCGTACACTTTGAAATTTTTTAGTAAAACCAAAATAACGCGAAACTAAGTTCGATTATGAAATCCAATATTTTTTCACGTCATTCCTATGTCATTCTAAATACAACACAGTATTTTTTCAAAATATTAACTGATCTTCTTTTTGAAATGGGTGAAAAAACAAAGAGACACAGAAATAACACGCAACAAAAATCATCGTACACTCAAATATTTTCGAATAAATTCATGATTGAAATTATCATATGCCATTTATTCAACTTTTTTGCATCATGTTGACCCTTATAAGTAATTTGGCTTTAATTTTTTGTTTATTTATTCTTTAATATTGTGCTTATTACTTTAAAATGGCTGGTATTCGTAAAAAACAACAAATACCATTTGAAATTCTAATTTTTCCCTCACAGTAGCATAAAGTTGGTTTGAAATGTATCTAAATTATTTAATTTATTTCATTGTATAGTAAAGTGTTTGATAAAATGCTTTAAAGAAAAGAATCGGAAGTAAAACAAGGGGAAAGAGGTCAACCGGCAAAGTTGACAAAGCGTGATCGGACATTTAAAGTTTAAAAAAAAATATGAAAATTACACATTTGAGTGTTGTAAACGTTTCTGCAGAGTTAAATGAAAATTTTTGCATTAAATTTTCACGTAAAATTGTTCGGCGAGTTCTCTGGTTAGCTTTATTAAATTGGACCTCTTCCCGCAGAAATTTTCTTTGACGTGCGAAAAAAAGAAAGCTTACCCTTTTCGTAGCAAAATCAATGATAAATAAGCTCGAAACGTTTTGAATTACGTCTTACTTAAAGATAAAAATGAACTCAACATTTTTGGTTAAATTGTTGTGTAATTGTAAATAGAAGAAAAAATTAGGATTTGAATTTTAAGACTTAGTTATATCAGTTAATCATCACGGTGGAGGAGTTCTAGTGTGAGGATGCATATCAGCATCAAAACTTGGTAGTTTGGCATTTTTTGCTAAAATAGTGAATCATGCTGTTCCTTTAAATATTTTAAAAACCAATTTTGAACTCTTAGCCAAAAATTTGGTTATTGGAAAGATAACGGTAAGAACCACACGGTTTTTAACGTTTTCATCTAGTGCCTCGAAAATTGTCCTAAAGTTTAGAAAATATTCCTCAATCTCCAGATTTGAACTTAATGTAACATATTTAGAGATATCTGCAGGCTAGAATACGAAAATACGGCTTTGAAACGAAAATAGAGCTATAAAAAGTAAGAGTCGAAGTATGGTTGAACACTTACGAAAAAAAGAATGAAATTATTCCTAGACGTTCAAAAGTTGTTATTGATACTGCATGATATTCTACTAAATAATAACTTAATAAAAAGTTAGATTATTTAATAATATATAGACATTTTTTAAAGTGTACGAAGAATTTTGTGAGATAAAATTTCCGGCACTTTTTGGTTTTTGATTTTTAAAAAATTAAGTTTTAATATATTTTAAAAACTTTTCATGTAGTTTTGTTAAAAATTGATCATAGATCTTATAATTAAATACCTATTCCGAAATATTAATTCTAAACTCTAACCAATGGATCGGGGCCGATTTCATTGAAAGTCATAGGTGTACGAAGACTTTTGGGAGCCACTGTATATCTGTAAATAGTGTAGTTATTAATGTGAGCATTTTCAAATGCAAACAAACTGTAAGAAAGTGTAAAGCACAAAAAATAAGGTTAAACTGCCTATTGAGAAATAATTGACAAGAACATTTACGTATTGTTGCACTTAGTATCATATTAACTTTAGCTTTTTATTTTATAAACAAAGTAGATTTCAAACCTTTGCACAAATATGAGTCATGCAAAAGTTAGGAATGATTAACCGTGGGGAAGAATTGGTTATTTCTTGTGAAACAACTTTAGGATTACTGAAAAAATAAATAAAAGCCTATTTCAAGAAACATTCACGCTGATAAAAACAATATTAGAGTTACTTCAGTGACAACTTTTACAAACGGTGGGGAGAAGGGAGGGGTGAGTATTTCAGTGGATTAAAAATAATTAGATTTCACATTTTGTCTTTAAATAAATTGGATTTCAGAATTCACGCGATTTATTTTGTGTTTTTCAGCATTTATATTCTTGACTGATTAAAATACTTTGAAAGATTCGACACAAAAATTTAAACTATTTTGTTTTTATACTTCAAACTCACTTTATTATTATTTTTCTTTCGAACTTTCAATGTTTCGTTCGGAAGAAATATCACCGAAACTTAAATATTCTCCTCGGGTTTAATAAAAACCAAGAACTGGTTCGAAAGAAAATCCTCCGAAGCAATTTCAACATCCCATAATAGTCGTACTTTCTTCCCACAAAGATTATGAGTTTTCTCCTTGAGATTTAACCTACTTTTTTTTCCTTACTCCATCTCGTATCAGAGCTTCCATTTGGGACAAAATGTCGTGTTCAAGTTCAGCTTCAGTTTCCATTAAATATTATTGGTTACTTCCGTAAAGATTATGAGTTTTCTGGTAATTTTCAAAATGGATTTACTGTGTTAAACTGAAAGATGAGTAAAATCAGATGCCTTTACTAGACTGGATCAGAGCATTACTATGACGGTAGGTGAAACAAAGTAAAAATGGGTAAAATCAGCATTAAATAACTCCTTAGTGTCTTTATTAGCAAAATAAACCTGTGAATAAATTTTTACATCTAACTGTAAAAACGATTCAGAAACGTTCCTGGAAAATAATTGACAGCTGATATGCCCAATTTCAGCCAGTAACATACCTCGCAAAAGCCAGGAATGTTTTCCACTAAAACTCGGTAACATTTTTGAAATTATCCTGAAAAATCCAGAAATCTTCCCGTTTAATGCCAGTCGCGTCTCGTGAACTTCAGAGTAATCTTAAGTAAGGATAATATAGCAGCCCCATAAACAGTATTACAATCATGGCCAATGCTAAGCCAGAATTGCACGTAAGTATCAAACGTCTTACTTAACAGTAATTCTTGCAAAGCTACGTAGTTCAAAGACTTGTTCGTTTCCTTTGGGAGTGTAGTCAGTCACTACGAGCCGTAGTAGAAATTTAGTCGATAAACTTTATAAATACTTTTAGTTAATCTTTAAACTGGGAGCCATAAATATTTTTTACAACAGAGAGAAGTCTGCATTCCTGCAACTTGTAGCAATACAGGAAACTTTTTGACAATGATGCTTGATGTTTCCAGGCAGTGGATAAACAGTAACGTCTCGAAACGTCTCGTCTGTTTGCCTGGAACATAAGGTAGCTAATTAAAAGACAAATTCGCTGACGACTTACTAGCGGTGATTTCAACTTTAAACCATCATTCAAATAAAAAATAAACCAATTTAGCTCAAATGGATGATTTAGGTAATAAAAAAAACAACAACTTTTATTCTTGGATTACGGAGGTAAAAAGCATTGAAAAGCTTTTTAGTATTTAAACTAAAGCTAGGGATTGAAAAACTGCGTTTATGTAGATATTTTAAATAAATCAACTAAAATACGTCATTTTGATGATACTTGAGCAGTGTTTTTGCGAAGTTTATCCAAAGATTTTTGTTAAACTCGCTTTTGTCCTAGTGTTACTGTAAAGAGTGATAATATACTGCGGAAGCATAATGAAACGAAACTTAAAACTTTGGTAGCAAACAATGTAGGAATAATATTCAACTTAACTAGTTCTGCAAATAGAGACTAAGTTCTACTAATCTTAAATTTTAATAATAAAGGATTAATACAAAATATTTCTTTAGTATTTCATCAATCAATGATTAACAAATAAAATTTAAAATATTCCGGCAGCTATATTTTATCTTTTTATGGTAGGAACAATACGGAACAGAAAAAGTTATATCCTTATATCTGAAATTCTAAAATACATTCAAATTAAGCTTGGTGTTTTTAATCCTTGCTGTGATATGCTATCCAGAGATTTTAGGCAAACATTAACATTTTAAAAATATTTCCTGGTGTTTTAAAAACAACTTTAAAAATAGTTAAGTAAAAGTAAGACCGTAGAAACAAAGCTGTACTGTATTTGTAACTAAAACGTTTTATTTCGTAAGAAAAAGTCCTCATTTGCGACAAATACCTGAAGTTGAGTCGGACTCGTAACAATAATAAGGGTTTCAGTTTTTATTAAAAACATAAGACGAGTTTCATAATAAGTATGCAATAATGAGTTATTCCACTTTCATTGTCATTTCCCTTTACTTTTGTTACAAAAAAATACTGACGAAATAATTTATAAGCGGTAGAGTGATTCAGCTTTAGAGTTTAAAAAACAAATACAACTTTATTACGCATTGAATTTTCAACATTTCTTTTTTTCCTTATCATTTTTCATTTAAAATTTAAGAAAGCTAAAATCTCTCTATTATTCTTTTTCACAGTATCTCCATAAAGAAACTAGAAAAAAAATCCTTTGATACATATGAGATAATTACTTCTTTATCAGACGCCTATCTCTTTGAGCTCTTCACAATTACTTTCAAAATATTAATTACGACTTTAGAAATAAAAATTTCAGACTGAAGAGTATTTTCTTTCAATTTTAACTATTTTCTTAGCATTAAAAGAATGTCTTTTGTCTTTTTTTGAATAGAAGTTTCAAAAAAGATAAAAGTGTTATCTAATTAAATTAAAAAAGAAAGTTTTATGCGCATAAGTTATGCAAAAAAGATGCATACGTTTCTTTCTAAATAATGCTATTTTTTATATCCGTTTTCATCGCAAAACTGACCACTTAATTATGTAACTTTAGAAGATATCTTAACGGATAATAAATATATTTTTTCCTTTTCCTCCATTATTCTAAACTTAAAATTGTGATAGTAAGATTTCAAAGTTTCAAGAATGGTAAAAATTACGTAATTTTATTGTTGTTGTTGCTATTGTGTGCCAACTAGGCTGGCAACTTAGGGTTCGCTGCTTCACTTTTCCAACTGTACTATAGCTTGGTGTAAATTCTGACACACAAATCAGTACACACATGCCATTAGAACTCGTTTATAGGGTAAGCAACCATTCACAGCACAACAACGCACAATAATTATTCACACAAACAAATGATAAGGACAGGAGAGAGAAAGTACGTCCATGCCCGAGCCGGGATCCGAAACCTGTCGAAGTCAGACAGTAAAACTGTATTCAATTTTTTTTTTCAATACGAGAAAATTTTTAACTCGATAATGAATTTATTATCTTAGTTTTAGGAACCTCTTTCTCGCAAATTAAATGTTTTATTATTGTCACCTGCTTTCAATATTATAGTTCTTATTTTTAGAATTACGTCTTGTTTGTTTTATTATAATTGCATTGATTTCTTTGATGATCATCTACTGACCAAGAGCGCACCCCACCCTCTTTGACTTTTTCTATAATGTGGCCCTTCTGTCGGCGAATATTTATTACTACGAAGTTTTGCCGCCCAGTTTCTCCACCTCCTTGGCTTTCTTCGATACGGAACTATACAAGCAATTTGATATAATAAAGACTATTCAAAGCGAAACGAAAGTTCAAGGGATCTTTTACATACCACATAATCACAACGCATAGACACTGACAATTTGGCATCTTGAAAATTCATTGGCTGGAACCCACGCCAAACATGGGCCATTCAATTTGGGTCAACCTTTTGGATTCACAGGCCCTATCATATGCCAATACTTACGCAACTCTTCCGGATCATTATTATTATTATTATTATTATTGTTGTTGATAGAGTTGTTGTTATTGTTATAAATATAGTAATAATAAAATAACAACAACAACAACAACAATAATAATAATAATTATAATAATAATAATAATAATAAAATAACAACAACAATTATAATAATAATAATAATAATAATAATAATAATAATAATAATAATAATGTTCTTCTTCTTCTTCTTCTTATTATTATTATTATTATTGCTGTTGTTGCAGCTACTGTTGTTGTTGGTGTTATAAGTCTTAATATTATTGCTGTTGTTATTATTAAAATTATTATTGTCATTACTTTTTTTACGGAGGTCATCATCTTCTGATGCCTAACATTACTTTGTATAAAGTCTCTGATGACTACGTAACTTTTAGAACTAGCATAACATTTTTGCATCTAACACTCATGAAAATAATAAAAACCTGATAAATTGTAGGCGTTAACAGTAACTGTAAAACCCAACATTAATGAATTGAGGCATATTTATATATGTATGCAATTATGAAGTATATATACGCAGAAAAAATGTTCAATTATATTATTGCTAAACGTTGTAAATTTAATGACTGTTTTGGAGCAGTTTTTCTAAAAAAGGAAACAAAATAGCAACTAAAACTGCTGGGAGAATATTCTTGCTGTAGACTTTATGAAGATGGAAAACGTCCGACTTAATAAGTCAGTGTGAATACGCATGTAAACTGGCTAAAATGATACCTTTATAAATAAAACTCAGTTTGAAACAACACAAAGGGAAAAAATAGAAAAACTGGAAGGTTATATTAGTTTTCATTGGACACAAGAGGAACAAATGACTTGTACATCAAACTGACAAAGTGTGTCCAAAAAATATAAAATCGTTATTTTGATTACAATCGAAAATTTAAAAGATCACAAAAAACTAGTTCATGATTAATGAAAAACAAACTTGAAGCGAGGGAAAATAATCGCTCGTATTCGCCGGAAATCTCTCAACAAATGTCTTATCGGATTTGAGTGTTGAAAAGTACACAGCAATTTGTTGGCAAGATATCTTCAGAAAAAACAACTAAAAATGTCGCAATTTTCTTTATCATGAGAGCACTAGTTCACAACTAGAACGTAAAGAAATCGATTATTTGAAACATAAAATGGCGATTTAATCCTACTAACCTGTTTTTTGTTTATTTATTACTGTCTTGTCTTTTCTCCAAAGTGCCAGACAAAAATCTGATAACAGTGGTATTACAAAACACATGCTTACTAACACATGTTACAAGCTTACTCAAACGAATGTAAATTGAACAAATAATTACTTAGAAGGTGATAAAACGATTGTCGTTGATTAGTTATACTGTAAAAATGATTCAGAAACGTTCCTGGAAAAGAATGGACAGTTGATGTGCCCAATTTCTTCCGGTAACATAATTTGCAAAAACCAGAAACCGTTTCCGCTAAAATTCAGTAACATTTCTGAAGTTATCCTGGAAGGTTCCTTAAAAGTTCAGAAATCTCCCTTTAAAAGCCGGTTGTGTTTCTGAACAACTGGAATAAACCTAAGAAGGTATAATATAACAGCTTGGAACCTTCCTGATGTCCAAGGAAGTTCCAAAAGCAGAATTTCAAAAATGACCAACGTAAGACAGAATTGCAAGTAAGCATCAGGAATCTCACTCGCCTGCAATTCTTGCAAAACTACATAGTCCATGGACTTATTTGCTTCCTTAGTTAGCTTAATTAGTCAGGACGGGCAGAGTATTATCTGAAGCTGACACACTTTATAAATACGGTCAGTTAATTTTTAAACTGGAAGCTAAAAATCTTTTTTCAAAACAGTGAAACATTCGTGCAACTTGTAGCAATTCAGTAAACATTTTGACAATGATACTTGATTTTTCTAGGAAGGGGATAAAAACCATTGAAATCCCGAAACGTTACACGAAAATACTCAGTAACGTTTAGGAAATTTTTACAGTGTACAGGTCATAACGACAGGTCATAATGATAAATATCATTAGTTAAAATAGCTTCAATACAGTGAATTATCTCTGTCTGAATTCTCCCTAATGGGAACCCCCCGATATCTAGAACACATTTTGATGGTCCCGGCGGAACTCCATAGACTTAACATCGGCCGACTTTTATGTACTCTGAACACCCAATAATAGGAACACCCTAATATTATGAACTCTATTTTTAAATCCAGTTCAATTATTATCTCTCTCAATGCTGAACATGTTCCCAGTCGAACTCGAGAATTCGTACAAATCAAATTGGAAAGCCCGAAATACATTCACAATTTTATCAGAATGAGTAAAATGTTTTAAGGAGAACATAAAAAGATAAAAAGAAAAAAATATGTTTCTGGATAATATTGCATCACATAAAATCCTTTACCTGAGCAATATGAGTCAGAAGTTTCTGCCACTGAACTTTATTTCAAGATACCAACCATCAATCAAGTGTTATTCAAGGCATTTAAAGTATGATTACCTTCAAGCAATTTTCAACTGAGAACTACCCTGAACATAAGCCATTAACGCAATCGAATACATATACATGCATTATCCAGTCTCAACCTATAAACAACCCCATAATCTCAACATTTTTGTTCTGTCCCATTAGTCCCCCAGATTAGAGAGAGTCTGCTGTATATAGCTTCGTTTCGTCGCTATGCAGTCTTTTTAGCTCCAAGTAAAATTTCAAACGTTCTTCAGCTTCATCACCTTAAAATTTGTCAGTCAAACCACTAATACTTATACACTAGTAGTTGGTTTATGTATTAAGCTAAACAATGATAACATTAAAATTATAATAATAACAATAACAATTATAATAATAACAACAGTAATAATAACGGTAATACTAACGATAATAATAATAATAGTAATTATTATTATTATTATTATTATTATTATTACAATATCGTATTACCCCGCATTAGCCGGCAAGCCGCAAAATTCGAGGGTCACCAGATTTTCAATAACACGTGCCTGACCCTTTCCAGTATGTCGGAGAAATCGAGGTTAGGAAAAAAAAATACTATCAAAAATCTATGTTCAGCTTAAAATATAAGTCTTATACGTATCTTATTAATATTAGTAAAGAGTTTTATTTTGTAAAAAAGTTTTAACTTCTAATGTGCCACAAAACCGCACTAAAGCACGAGCCACAAAGATTTCTTCCTCTTATTTTTTTTTTTTTTTTTTAAGTTTAGTTTCGAGATTTTTTTCCCTTTCAGTGGCTTGCTTTCTGATTGTAACTTAATGGGGAAATTTACTTTTTTTCTGTTTCAAAATAAACCTCAAATCACCCGGCATACCGGAAAATTCGAATTTCCCGCAATTCTGGTCAACTTCACTTTTTTATGGCAAGCCGACTAATGCGGGGTAATACGGTATTATTATTATTATTATTAGTAATAATAATAATAATAATAATAATATTAATAATATTAATAGTAAGCAAATTTATTTCACGTGGAAGCAACAGAGAAAATGATCTGTCAAATTTTTCTTTTCGTTAATTACAAATTCATTACATTGCGTTTATTTAATAATTTTTCATTTCTTAAATAAAAATGTAATATTTATATATTGTTGAAATAGTGAACTAATTTCTCTTCTACTAAAAAACGGATATGATATACCATCTGATAATAAATCTAATTGAGTTCGTCCAATCGTTACAAATATCTGTAACATTTATTGAATGAAAATATGTAGTCCTCTCTCGAACTGAAACAATTGCTTTTTATATCTCTACCAATAGCGAGTTAGGCTTTGAAGAACCAATATATGCTTTTATTTTTAAATGCTGTCCAAAAAAATACCATCGTCTTTTATATCTTACAGTAAATAATTCTTCCAACAAATAAAAGCTATTTCCCATTTTATCTTCCAAACAGAAACGAATTATTTAAAAACACAAATATTACCCTGGGCAAAAACGCGATTTGGAAATGTTTATTATTCAAGTTCAAAGCATTTGCTAAACAAAAGAAAAAAGTGTTTTCAAGTAATCTTTAGTAATCTCTAAGAAATAAAATGCCGAACAGAATGTGAAATGCATTTAACATTTTTTTTTCAAGTATTAGGTTTGGAAATCTCGTTAGGATACTGGAATGGAGTTGCGATAAGGAAATCGTAAACAATGAATTGTGAAAAAATGCTTTTATAAAAATTAAAAAATGAAAACTTTGAATTAATTTATATGCCTGGACAGCATTGTTGTGTTTGAAATAAGTTCTTAAAATATGTTTCAAAAATGAGAGTTTTTCATTTTCTTGTGTAATAAAAAAACACACGTATGCATAAAAAAAGACCATATCTTATGTTTATAAGAGAGGAGTAAAAAAAAGTGCACTATTAAGAAATATTTACTCTCTAAAATTCCGTAACCAATATCAGAACATTTGACTTTCATTGACTATTGACTACACAATCCATTTACTGGGTTATTCTAGTTTATACCTGGGCGTTTATTGGACAATATATATATTTTTAAATTCACTTCGTTTAAACAGCTGCAATTCTATTAACTGAAACACAGGTGTTAGTAACCTAAAAATGTTTGTACTTAGAGCGATTTTTATTTTATGGTCATTGACCATTCATACTGATTCTATTGCGTAACTAAGCATAACTTTATGTTATGTTATCTTGTTGATTTTTTTTTTTTTTTTTTTTTTTTTTTGCCAGTAAAATAATAAAATTGAACTAAAACTATTTTTTACAACCACATAAGCCACCTGCGGCGGGTAAATGGTTCGCTTTTTTGTTTTAAATTCCCGCTTTAAACCCTGTACCAAAAGGCAAAAAATGTCAGCTTCGGCTGCTGCTTAAACTCCATCGCTATATCGTCGAGACAGAGCAGCAGTAAGATATCTAACCCCAAAAATAACTCTAAGATATCTTACTGTTGCTCTGAGGCAACGATATATATCTTATAACTTATCTAACCCTTAACATTAAGTATTGTATACGTATCTATTTATTTTAAGAACTTTTATCAACTAACCTATATCCGTATATTTATTTCAAAAACGTTTATCAACTTACCGATAGCTGTAAATGTATTTCATGAACTTTTATCAATTTATCTATATCTATCTCTAACTTCCTTTGTAACTATATGTTTACGTATATCTCTATACATTCATATTTATTAATCCATATTGATTTATATACTATTATCTACATTTATATGTATTTCTCCCTTGACCTACATTTATCTCGTATTCTATCTTGATTTGACTACCCATCTTCTGATCTCAATAATGATCAATGTCTCTATCCCTCTATATTTATTAATCTAAATAGCAAAATTTTCGACAATACACATTCATTTATAATTTGACCTGGATTGTGGGAAAAAAATACGGTTCCAGATTCTTAGGGATCGAAGGATAGTAAAATTGAGTTTTGCTATTTGAAATAATAGACGATGGAGTAACGAGACAATTTATTAGCTCGATGTCTGTTGTGTTAAAAATAACAACAAAAAATTAAGTACTTTAAAAGAAATCAGCTTTTAAAAAAACGTGCTTCGAGGTGCATATCTTCGGCAAGAACTGCACCTGTAAACATATTTCAAATTTTAATTCCTTGCTGTTTTCCCGTGGTTATAACGCAAAAATCTTATTTTGTCATACACTGCACGAAAACTCTGAAACGTCAGAGGTTATTTCCGAGCAACGCTTTGCCCTGCAAAAACGATTCAAATAAAATGTTCTGAAAAATAATATGCAGCTAATCTGCCCAATTTCTTCTACTAACATATTCTGGGAAAAAAAAAAAAAAAAAAAAAAAAAACGCTTTTCGCTGAAAGTTAGTACTCTTCCTAAAATCTTTCTAAATGATACAAAAATGTCTTCGCAAAAAATCAGTCATGTTTCTGAAGCGTTCGGAAAAGACTAAAATAGGTTTAAACTAATAGCTTAGAGCCTTCCTGACTTACGAAAAAATCTCTGAAACAATTATTAGCTAAGACAGAAATGAAGGTAAGTACCAATCATCCCATTTGCTTGCAGTTCTTGCATGGCTGCTATATCGATAGCCTAACTCTCTCTTATTACGAACTTAGTCGATCTGGATCGGTCGTGCTGCGGAATATAGAGACTTCTTTGCTCTCATTATTATTTGCTCTCATTGGGAGTCATAGTTGATCTAGACGGGGCGTAATCGCGTTCAAACTAATACACTTAATTAATACGCTTAGGTTATTTTTTTAACTGAGAGTTTAAAATATCTTTCGCTACAGTTAGAAGTCTGCACTCGTGCAACTTGTAGCAATTCAGAATATTTTTTGACAAAGATACGTGATTTTCACAGGACATTGATGAAAAGCCATGAAATTCTGAAACGTGCCACGCAAATACTCAGTGACGTTTCTTAATTTTTTTTAGAGTCGCATTTTTGTATTTTTCTTCAGTTTCCTGTGAAAATCAAGTATATTTAAAAAAACGTTTTTTTTTTTATAATGTTAGAAATTGCATAAATGCAGACTTCTCCCTTGTTGCGAAACATAGTCCCAGTTTTCAGTGTCAAATATACTCAACGTATTTTTATTAGGTATTTTACCGTCGCCGTCGGTTCAATTACGGATCACCCGGATTGGTTGAGCTCCAAATCCGGGTGAAGAGCAGTCTCTGCTGATCCTTCTCCAGGTTCATTTCAGGAAGGTTATTAACTTTTATTGGGAACCCTTCCAGCTTTTTGCAGCCTATTTGTGCATTAGCAGGCTATTATTTCCTAGGTACCTTTTATTTCTTACAGTGCACAAATCGAAACATTTTTTTTTGAAATTATAAAATTAGACTAAAGTCAATACGTATCAAAAAACATTACCGGCTTGTATAAAACTCTCGACCTCCGGCTTTGAAGACGAAGCTTCTACCGCAGAGCCAAGGATCTCTACTTTAGCGCTTGAAATTCTGTTTGTGATATCACTTCCGTTTGTGACAAGTCAATTTACGTTTCGAATAAAATTTCGGTTACCAAAGCAACTTGGGAAAAATCAATTACTTATGAAAAGAAACAACTAGTGCAAGCACCGGTTTTGGCGGAACTTAATGCATTAGAAGTGACCGAAGTTTTAAATGATTTAAAGTATGAAAGAATGTTAAACATTTGTTTCATACCAGTTATCGGTAACTTAACAAAATTTCATGGTAGATATCAGAGAAATAGAACCAATTGTCACGGTAAGCTGTTTTCTTTATGTGTTTACTGAATGTTTGAAAAATAAGCTGAACGGATGAGTCTTTAATTAATTGAGCATTAATAAATACATCGCGGGTACTCATTTTCCCTAAGCACATGAATTAAGTTCTTCCACCTGTATGCCCTAGCCGAAGTTGCGGAATGCAAAGTCACTTTAAAAAAATATTTCCTAAATATTGCGAAACAAGTACTTAAAATAAACAAGGACATATTGTGAACCCTATTTGGGCTTGAACTATATCTGCAAGCATTCATCTACAGATCCACTGGAATATTTTGATGCTACGGTGACACCTTTCATAATTATGTCTAAACCTTTTAGTTCTTTTAGAGTTCCATCCATGGCTTCAATATTCAAACAGTGGCTAAACGAACATCCATCCTGCATTTTGGGGCTGACCTCTTGAAGACGCTTTGCAAATGGATCATTTTTTCTTATGAAACGTACGGAGTCTTTCTGAAGGATACATTCAAAGTCGTTTAAATCTAGAGTGGTCAATAAATAAGTGAAATTTCAGCAAATTAGTATTAAAAAAAAAAAAACTTGCACACACTTCCTTAGTGTGCTTGTTGATCTTGACCAGTGGTAAATTTAGTAAACTTTTTTCAGTTTCACCAGGTGTGCCGATAAACATTACTTTGCGTACCGGTATCATAGGCAAGTCTCTGATCAGTTACTAATTTGGCTGCGTGATGAGAAACGTACTTATCCAGTAAGCTGCAATCATGTATCAATCTTGTTACAGAATCGTTTTCGCTGATTCTTTGCTGTGCTGGCAAACAAATATCTCCCGCAGACTCTTCGCCTCATACAATCATTTTCTGTTTTTTTTCTGTATGTTTTGCTCTCTTTTTGCAATGTGCCGTCTCAGAGATATTTTTTTTAAATGTTTACCATAAAGCAAAAAGATCAAAAAGTTGAATTTTAAGTAAAATTGATGAAAAAAATTCTCTAAATTTAGGATCGGAGTTCGAGGGTTGTATGCATCAATTAAGGTTAGTTTCAAAGGGTTATACGCCTCTAAAAATCCGAGAAACCGCAAACATTTTAAACAAGAATTCTTAAATGAAAAAAACCCAGTTAACAAGTAGAATGAGCTTTTTACAATCCCGGGATGTCGCTCAACCTTTTGTACCTGTTTTCGTCGAAAAACTTGCTTTTTATCGTTTTTTTTTTTTTTTTTTTTTTGCAATTTCTTTTGGATGGGATATTTGTAACCTCGATTATTTTGTTTTATACGCTTAGATACGGTCTTTATGAAGAATAATTTTCCAAATCATTTTTATTTCTTTTTTCTTCTTCTATGGTAATTTCTTTCCTATTGAATGTTCTTTGTTCGTTTATGTTTTAACTCTTAACTGTAAATGGAATGTGCAAATACTCTTGGACTTAAAAACTTTCTAAACTAAATACAACTTATGTGAATTCATTAGCAGATGTTTTTAATTTTCGTATGCATGTAATACCTTAAGTAATGTATGCCAAATTGCATCTTTCAGAAGCATGGCCTCACATTCAGACAAAGCTTTTGATATGTATCAGGCTCTCAACGTTATTCCTTTCTTGTTTCTCAACATATCGCTTGAAAACATATCTCTTTGAAAGACACAAATGTTCAATCCGAATTTGTTTTTACGTACATAAGAACAAAACAGTACGAACCTACTGGTAGCAAAGATAACTTATTAGTTTGAAAAATTCGTATAAAAACAATATGCATAGTTTATAGACCTATGTCACTCAGTAAAAATGCACCTTTCATGTAGTGAAGGAATTTTTCAAATAAATTCAATCGTTTGGACATTACCCGGAACATATAAACATACAAAATAAACCATCTATCTTTATAATATTAGTATAGGTGAAAAAACCTCAAAGGATAGCCCAAATGCACGCTAAATTACAACTTTTAGAAACACAGATTAATATTGTCTATTTGCACAACTTGAATTCAAATACTAATTTACTCGAAGCGAATCTCAGTTATATTTAGTGTACATAAATTTCGATGCATAAACATTCTGCGACTCTCAATGGTTCGCAATTTTAAAGCTAAGAGAATGCTATATACTTTATCCTCTGTAGCCTCAAATACATGCGAGGTTTTTTGACAATTCTCATGCCAACATCATGAACTTTTATTCTTTCAGTTCAAAGAGAACACTCGAAAGCTGCAGTGACTGCTATAGCAGGACAATCAGTAACAGATCTTACCCTTACAAGAATAAAATAGTACGAAACATAAACTGGAGGCGAAGAAAAACTATTGCTTTGAAAAATTAATATAAGTACATATATGCATAATTTATAGCCTATGTCACTAAGTGAGAACGCATCTTTTATGCACTGAAAGAATTTTTCAAAAATATGTGCAATGGTTCCAGACATTACATCGAACATATAAACATACAAAACCCACCCTCTCTCTTTATAATATTAGTATATATAGTGTTACAAAGTCTGTAAATAGTAATTATTTTTGTGATTAATTTGTTGTAATCTAGCTAAATTTGGCGTTTATTCCATTATTTTTCATTTAAAATTATCTTAGTAACGTAACCTGTAAATAAATTCTTGTAATGTACATACATCCCCCTGACATTCGACTGAAGTATTCGGTCTCGCTATTTTTCATTGATAAGATTCGTGAATGAATGAAAAGAAAATACGAGAAGCATTTCGAATTTTGTGGAAACATTTTTCGAGATTTATAAATAGCCACGGCCGACATGGGAGTCAGTCTCGAGTTAGTTTTTGTTTGTGAATCGTGTCAGCTGTGCGCTGGAGAGCATGTATTAGCTCTGTTTTGTAAAGCCTTTGAGGTGTATTTTTGCGTATTTGGATGTTAATACGTGTGTAACCGTTGCGTTTGCGGTGTTAATTGATATTTGCTTCATTGCTGATAATTGATTTAGCAGTTGTAATTACTCTTCATGTACATAGTTGTAAATAAATCTCCTGTGTTTTCTCAAGAACTGTGTCTTCTTTTAAAGAAAGTTTGAAGTTGTATCATGAACTCTTAACAATAGCTATCTTCCCTGCATGTTCAAAATCAGTCTTTTTTTCGTGTCCCTTTTAAAGAATCGAAAAAAATTTAAAAATAAAGCAAATTTATACTTCACAGATGAATTCCTTTACTAAGCAAATAATGCTGCTTTAGATTTTTGCACAATTATGTTTTTTTTTTTTTTTTTTTTTCCACAATTAAAACAAACGAATTTGAATATCGGTGGAAAACTTTCGTGGCTAGGTATATTTAGTGTACTAAAAAAACTTCTGTAATCAAAAGCTATCACATGGCGAGAAAAACCTGTAATTCAATCTTAATATATCATAAAAATATATTGACGGTATCACAGCAGTCAATGAAATTATTGAAAAGTTGTTACATAGAAAAGTCGGGTGAAGTTCAAAGTTGGCGCTTAAAATTTTCAGAAGTTGATGTAAGTCAAATTCTACAGATTGCTAGATTTATGTAATACTACATTAATGCTGAAAAGCAAATAAATGTGTTTCATTGTATACATTACGATTCCCAAATAAATTATTAAAAATGAAAAAAAAAAAAACAAACCTTAAATATTTGGACTCGTAATATGTACAAAACTAGTTGACCCGTGCGAAACTCCGCAATGTGCTTCGAATCGTTTCATAAGGCATTTTGCTCTTTAAAAATTTCAAAGAAAGAACATTATGAAGAAGAACCGAAAAAAAAGTAAGCGTCGAAGAGAAAGCATGTAATTCGAAGACATCAGTAACAAAACATCGTTAAATACAACGTTGTGATAATTTGATCATCGCTCACCTTTTGGTCGTACACATTTTCAATGCAAACATAAATATCATTAAAAGTGGCTGAATATTGACTCGTGAAAAAGCAATAATTGTGCATGTGAAAAAAACAGGTTGTGTCAAATACAGTCCTGCCCATGTGAGCATTTGACAGGAAAAAAAGAACCAGTAAAGAGATATTTATTGGCACGGATTCGAATTGGCGCCATTCTGATTAACAGCCCGACACCCCCAACAAACCTAGCAATTGCGCCTTCCTTTTCGAAAGCTATTCATTGAAGGAATTCGTAGTAAAAAACAGCAAAAAAGCTTTTTGAAAAAAATAATAATAATAATAATAAGATCATGCTTCTATATTTTGTCATTAACCAGCATGATACGATTTAAAATTATGCGTAAAGCATGGAATTTGATTAAAGAATGACGAATATCTCACGTAGCGATTGAAATAAACATTCTAGAGAAGTAATAATTTAGATTGAAAATAAGTGTTTTTATCTTTAAATATTGAACTATTTTACATAGAAGGTTGCTTTAACCGTTACGGCTTAAATGCCCGCACATGTTTCTCTTTTAATCGAACACTTAAAATTCAAAACCAAAACCAGTTGAACTGAGTCCGTTCTTAAGTGTAATTTTTCGAACGTAGACAATTTTTTTTTCAGCAGAAAGCAGAGGAGCAGAAAATGATTTCTTGCTAGTGAAGTTGATAATAATTTTAATGCTTTATATCGTATTCGCTGCGAATAAAAAATTAAAGGTTTACTGGGTGAAACTCGTAGTATTAATTTGGCGTAGTATTTTTCTTCATTTGTACAAAAGGTTGAACACTGCTATTAGAAACATCTACATTTCAGCATACAATGAAAATGTTTTTCTGCACAAAAAGAATTTCCTTTAGGTAAATCTAATACTTTTTTATGCTTACATTATGCTGAGTGGTCTGGATGGAGTCAAAGCTTAAAAAAAAGGAAGAACACCCTTCGATTAACAGTCAACTTATCCGAATGATAACTGTAGCCTGAATAAAGGAGTCGAAACACCAAGTAGCATTCCTACTGCATTTATTTTATTACGTGTGTATGTTATGAGTACATGTAATGCGTAATACTAATATAAATTTGATATTATGTCGGACAGCCCAAGCTTGCCCGAAGTTCAGATAGTTTATAGCCGAACACTCTACCGAAAAAAAACTTATCAATTTAACCGAACAACTAAGTCCAGTGCTTTTAAGCTTTATTAAAATATAAACATACACACACAGTTTTTTTTTTTTTTTTTTTGCCGAAAGCGACGTAAAAAATTGGAAAACTGTATTAGAACTTTGCTTTAAAAAATTGCATTAGAACTACAGGCTGCATCAAGGTTTTGAAACAGCAAGGGGCGTTTTCGAAAACTTGATTTTTCGACCATAAGTCTATTTTTCGTCGTTAGCCAGCCTGAAAGGTTTTAAAATGAGAGGGGAATAATATATAAGATAAGATATTGAAGAGAAGTTTTTTTATTTTTTAAAATTTTTACAATTTGTTACCGAAAAGCTGCTTGAACCGTTATAACTTAGATGGCAGCACGTGTTTATCGTTTAACAGCACGGTTAAAATGCAAAATAAATTGAACTAAGCTCTTTTTTAAGCGTAGCTTTTCAAATGTAGTAAAAATGTGATAAGCTTTTTTTTTTTTTTTTTTTTTGCAAAAAAAAAAAAGAAAGAAAGAAAAAATAAATATTTCACCCTTCAAATTGAGGTAGTAATTTTTGTATTAGTACAAAGAGTCAAAAACTCATTAGAAGAATATATATTTCAATATACGATTTATTATTTTTTTCTGAACAAAAAACAATCCTTATATATTATTTCTGTAGCCTGTTTTTGGTTTCTACGCCAAATTTCCCTCAATTCTTGATCGATTTCTTTGATTTACGGCTAATTTTATAGCTTATGGTGCTGGCTACTGACGAAAAATAGACCCAAGGTCTAAAAATTGTTTCTTTTAGCCGAAAAACCTGTTTTAAAGAACCAGAATAAGGTTTTCGGTCAAACTTATAACTTTAATTTGCGCTGTGACCGACAGAGCTGAATAGCTTGATCGGCAGAGCGTTCTCTTCGTAACCAGGAGATTACATGTTCGAGCCCACGTCCGGACAATCTACAACAAAAGTTTAGAGAAATATCGCGCATTACATAAACACTTAATTAAGTGATTAACAACTATAAAGAAATAGAATAAATGAGAAGGAAACGCTCCTTGCTGATATGAAAACATTCAGTGATTTTGTGCTAAATTACTTCGAAATTGCACGCGTTTTTTTTTTTTTTTTTGAAGCTTTGGCTCTGGAAAGAAAATTAAAGCATAATGTAAGCGAAAATAAAAGTAACAGGTTTAAGATTTCAGACTACAATAGAATTGTTTTTTGTTCAGAAAAAAAATAATAAATCGTATATTGAAATATATATTGTTCTAATGAGTTTTTGACTCTTTGTACAAATAAATAAAATACTACCTCAATTTGAAGGGTAAAATATATATTTTTTCTTCTTTTTGCTAAAAAACAAATAGCTTATCACATTTTTACTACATTCGAAAAGCTACGCTTAAAAAAGAGCATAGTTCAATTTATTTTGTATTTTAACCGTGCTGTTATATGATGAACACGTGCTGCCATCTAAGTTATAACGGTTTAAGCAGCCTGCGATGACAAATTGTAAAAATTTTCAAAAATAAAAACATTTTTCTTCAATATCTTATCTTATATATTAATCCCCTCTTATTTTAAAACTTATCAGGCTGTCCAATGACGAAAAAAGACTTACGGTCGAAAATTCAAGTTTTCGAAATCGCCTCTTGCTGTTTCAAAACCTTGATGCTGCCTATAGTTCTTATGCATTTTTTAAAGCAAAGTTCTAATGCAGTTTTCCATTTTTTACGTCGCTTTCGGCAAAAAAAAAAAAAAGCCTTTGTGTGTGTTCATATTTTAATAAAGCTTAACAGCACTGAACTTAGTTGTTCGGTTAAATTGATAAGTTTTTTTTCGGTAGAGCGTTCGGCTATAAACTATCTGAACTTCGGGCAAGCTTGGGCTGTCCGACATAATATCTAATTTATATTAGTATTACGCATTACATGTGCTCATAACATACACACCTAATAAAATAAATGCAGTGGGAATGCTACTTGGTGTTTCGACTCCTTTATGCAGGCTACAGTTATCATTCGGATAAGTTGATTGTTAATCGAACTGTGTTCTTTGACTATATCCAGACCACTCAACATAATGTATGCATTAAAAAGTATTAGATTCACCTAAAGAAATCCTTTTTGTGCAGAAAAACATTTTTATTGTATGCTAAAATGTAGATGTTTCTAATAGCAGTGTTCGAACTTTTGTACAAATGAAAAAATACTACGCCCGATTAAAACTACGAGTTTCACTCAGTAAACCTTTAATTTTTTATTCGCGCGAATACGATATAAAGCATTAAAAGTATTATCAACTTCATTAGCAAGAAATTATTTTCTACTCCTCTGCTTTCTGCTGAAAAAAAAATACATTTTGTCTACGTTCGAAAAATTACACTTAAGAACGGACTCAGTTCAACTGGTTTTGGTTTTGAATTTTAAGTGTTCGATTAAAAGAGAAACATGTGAGGGCATTTAAGCCGTAACGGTTAAAGCAACCTTCTATGTGAAATAGTTCAATATTCAAAGATAAAAACACTTATTATCAATCAAATTTATTACTTCTCTAGAATGTTTGTTTCAATCGCTACGTGAGATCTTCGTCCTTCTTTAATCAAATTCCATGCTTTGCGAATAATTTTAAATCGTATCATGCTGGTTAATGACAAAACACAGATGCATGATCTTATTATTATTATTTTTTTTGGCAAAAAGCTTTTTTGCTGTTTTTTACTACGCATTCCTTCAATGAATAGCTTTCGAAAAGGAAGGCGCAATTGCTAGGTTTGTTGGGGTGTCGGGCTGTTAGTTAGAATGGCGCCAATTCGAATACGTGCCAATAAATATCTCTTTAATGTTTCTTTTTTTTCCCGTCAGATGCTGACATGTGCAGGACTGTATTTGCCACAACCTGTTTTTTCACATGCACAATTATTGCTTTTTCACGAGTCACCACTCAGCCATACTTTTAATGACATTTATGTTTGCATTGAAAAAAAGTACGATTAAAAGGGGAGCTATGATCAAATTATCACAACGTTGTATTTAACGAGGTTTTGTTACTGATGTCTTTAAATTGCATGCCTTATCGTCTGCACTTACTTTTTTTTTCGGTTCTTCTTCATAATTCTTCCTTTGAAATTCTTAAAGAGCGAAATGCCTTATGAAACGATTTGAAGCACAGTGCGGAGTTCCGCACGGGTGGACTAGTTCTATTGTAGTCTGAAATCTTAAACCTGTTACTTATATTTTCACTGACATTTTGCTTTAATTTTCTTAACAGAGCCAAAGCTTTAAAAAAAAAAAAAAAAAAACGTACAATTCAGAAGTACTTTAGCACAAAACCACATCAAGTTTTCATAACAGCAAAGCGCGTTTCCTTCTCATTTATTCTATTCCCTCACATTTGTTTTTCACTTAATTAAGCGGTTATTTAATACGCGATATTTCTCTAATTTTTTGAAGGAGATTGTCCGAACGTAGGCCCGAACACGCATTCTCCTGGTTCCGAGGAAAACGCTCTGCCGATCAAGCTATTCTGCTCTGTCGATCATAGTGCAAGTTAAAGTTATAAGTTTAACCGAAAATCTCATTCTGGTTCTTTAAAACAGGTTTTTCGGCTGAAAAAAACAATTTTTAGACCGTGGGTCTATTTTCCGTCAGTAGCCAGCACCATAAGCTTTAAAATAAGGCGTAAATCAAAGAAATCGATCAAGAATTGAGGAAATTCTGGCCAGAAACCAAAAACAGACTACAGAAATAATATATAAGGATAGCATTAAATAAATAAACGTTACATTACCAACCAGTTTATAATTTGCTTTTCTTCTTATTTATTCCTAAAATAAATCTTTAGAGCAGCTTTATCCAATAGAATGTTGTTTAAAAACAGTCCTCCGTAAAGTCCGTGAGAGGTTTGGGAAAAGAACAAAAAAGCATATACCGCATGGTGGAGCTCATTATCGATAACCATTTGCAACAATTTAATAGTTCCGAATTTTGTAAGTTACACTTGTATATGTTAAAAAAGTGTTGTTGAAAATTACTTCTAGAAATCATTTCTTCGTACGTCAACCCATTTTGAGTACTATTTGTATATTTAAAAATACGTCAGTCCTAAGGTAGGGTATGTATTAGGTTCAATAGTATTGTACACCCCTGTAGGAAGTTGATTAACAAATCCATGAAAAGAATGAATATTCTTTTAAAATAAAACTTGTATTCCCTACTACTGTTTAAATTATTTATGCCTCATTCTTAAAACATAATTTACTAAAAATGAATTTATTTTTGGGTACTGTTAAAATAGTTAGAAAAGAAGATCTATTATTAATTATTCTTAAATCTATTATTAATTTCTATCTATCTGAATAGTTAAAAAGAGCTTTTTAAATCGAAGTTCATGACGTCAAAAACCAGAAAAAGGAGGTCTTGTTTATTGCTATAACTGTGAAATTCGACTGAACAGTATTTGTTTTTGGGACAAAGTTACTTGAGAATGTATCAACAACGTGATATACCGGAATCCATGGCATGGCGTGTCTCAGACAAACTGGAATCCGAGAAAGCACAACGTAGTGTCGCGGACGCTGTTAGAGTCGTCAGAAGTGTTGTTACAAGGCTTTGAAATTGATTCCAGGAAACAGGAAATGTTAGACATCGACCAGGGAAAGGTCGGCATGCTCCACTACAGCAACTGATGACCGGTATATACGGTTTACAGCCCGTTAAAACACAACAGAGAATGCTACGCAGCTGCAAAGACAGTTGCGTTTGGCTACAGGACGAAGGGTGCCCAGTCAAACAGTACGTAATCGGTTTCATGAGGGGGTTGGAATCTCTATGAACGTAGGCCAATGATCTGCATTCTGTTGACCCCACGCCACCGTGCAGCCCGAAAAAGATAGGCTGCTGAGCATTGAAATTGGGAGCAACATGATTGGAGTCAAGTGATGTTTACAGACGAGTCCCGATTCAGTCTGGAGTGTGACACCCGACGCGTTCTAAAACGGAGGGACAGGGGCACTCGAAATAACCCCACATTCGTTCGTGAAAGGTCACAAAAACGACGAGCTGGTTGGATGGTATGTGGTGCAATCAGCATAGGCAGACGTACGGACTTGCATATCATTCGGAATAGCACTTTGATGGGCCGAAGGTATGCCGACGAGATACGCTCCTCATGCCATCCCTTAAGCTGGAGACATTGGATATTTGTTTGTTTTCTAATATGATTATGCCCGACCATATTGAACTCGTCTGGTGGAGAACATGCTTGAAGCTGAAACATTACAACGTATGGAATGGCTAGCGTGCTCTCCTGACATGAATACAATCGAGCATGCTCGGACGACGCATTGCTACGCGACCAAGGCCACCTGTTACTGTTCGAGACTTGGAGATCGCACTTCCTGAGGAGTGGAACTGTATTCCCAAAGTCAGATCGATAAGCTCATCGCATCCATGGGAAACATGTGTGCAGCAGTCTTAGTTGTTCGAGGAGACCACACGCCCTATTAATACTCATGCATCATATCTAAACAGTACCTTTTTTTATCGTTTACAAGTAACCAAATTGTTGCCCCAAATCATCTTTTCATGTTTTTTCCATAATTTCGAAGAATTAAAGTTTAATTCCAATTTTTTTTACGTATTTTTACTATATTGCTTATTGATGCGCGTGTGCTATCCATTGTATGCCAATAGGTGGCTGTCTCTTCCGGTTTTTTTTTCAAGTTTTTGCTTGTCCCCTAATTGTTTTGCAAATTGTCTGATACTTTTTAAACACGTTTTATACACTTGTTGTTCCGAGCAAAACAATATTAACCAATTTGGAAACTTTTGGAAAAAATTCCTGACTTTCTATCGTACAAACTTTCTTTAAGTAGCAGTCAATTGTATTTTTCATTATGATAACTAATAAAAATTTTGTTTCAGTGAATCACTGTCGATTAATATCGTGATTGGCGTTAAAAAGGGTGGCCTTCCCTGGTCGAAGACTCTTCATTGCCAGGTGAGGAACTGTAAAATAAAATCTGAAACGTCTCTGACTATTTCCTTGGAGCGCCTCGGGTTTTCAGCTATTTCCCCGTAAAATCAAGTATCGTAGCAAAAATATTTCCTGAATTGTTACAAGTTGCCCGAATGCAGACTTTTCACTATTGTGATAAATATTTTTAGCTACCGGTTTAAAGATTGAGTGAGCGTGCTTAATAAGTATATTGGCTATACCTCGAATATGGCTCGTCTAGGTTGACCAACGCGAGCACTGCTAGCTGGCTAGCTGCAGCAGTGCGAGGTGAGGCAGATGATAGGGTCTTATTTGCAAGTCTACCATAGCGTTGGCCATTTTCGTATTGATTCTGCTGGAGCTTTCTTGGTAACTCAGCAAGGCTCTAATCCATTTACATCAAACCTGTCAAATTCTTCTAGATGTTCCAGAGCAGCTTTAAATTCATGAAGGTAGCTGACTTTTGCAGAAAAACGTTCCTGGTTTTCGCAAGTCATATTACTGGCAGAAATTTGGCGCATTAGCTGCCCATTTTTTTCCAGAAGCGTTTCTAAATCGTTTTTCACAGTGTAGTTGACAGTTGCCTCAAGATATTGCTTCAAAAATAACAGCAAAATCTACTGGTATAAACAAAAGAGTGTTCTATAAGTGTTGTAAAATATTTCTCAAAACGTGTGCTATGAAGTGTTTCAGCACAACGGACATGTGCCAGTGTTAAAAAATGTCTTTAAATGAGTTCCTAAAAGTGCTAAAATGTTCCTCATCCGAATAGGAGTTCTAAAACGCTTTCTCAGACGTGTTTGAAAAAACTGTTTAAAATGTGCAAAATGGGTGTGTTAAGTTGTTCCGAAACAGGGGACAAGTGTCCGTGTTTAAAACGTATATAAAAGAAACTCCATTGAAGATTTGTAGTGTACAAAATACAAAAATACATTTTCACTTATCAAATGATTAAAATTTATTTTGTCTGTGTCTATGATTTTAAATGATATTAGGTTACATTAACTACTGATAAAAGATCAAGAATAAATAACTTTTTTAAAAAAGTTTTAAAAGAATTAAAAATAATTTTGCCCTCAACCTCAAGCACCATGAAAAATTGAGGAAAAATCGAGGAACAAAGAAAACGTTTTGATGTTTCTAATTGTGTGAAATACAAAAAAAAAAAAACACTCATTTCTGAAAAACAAAAAATTAGACCCAGGTAAAAACGTTTTTTTTTTTTTTTTTTTTGAATGATTCTAGTTCTAAGTCAATTTTAAGTTTAAGTACAAAAAGCATTATGCATAAAAAATGTTTTTTTTAAAGTTTAATAAATTAAGTGTATTTGCTTGAACAATTTTCAAGAGATTTAAATTATTTATGTGCATCAGTTATAAAAATCCCCCACATACTTTCTCATAAACATTGTTATCGCTTAAGCATCCTAACTTATATACCGTATGACTTTTTCCGCTATGATTCCCCAATGATACCATCCTGGTTATATACAGTCAGCAAATAGTTATTGTGCTTAGGTCATCGATTAATGGGAAAGAATGCTTACTTATATGTCCTCAATAAATTAGTTGATGTATAGATACGGGTACGCCATTTCCCTAGTGATTGATAGTGTTTCCTTCGGTGCATTTCTGCTAAGATGATGAATTTGTAAGATCTAGTTTCAAATTCAAGTATTCACACAATTTTGACTTTTTCAACCAATTACTCAATAATAGTTCATAAAATTTACATTGTTCAGCAAAGTATGCAATGTAGCTGTCGACTACACTAAAGGGAAAATTTTAATGGCATTACATCTAATTTGATTTGACATATACCTAAAATTAAATCTGAAAGGTTTCTGCAAAATAAGAGTAGCTTATGTTCTGAATTTTCGCCAGTAAATTAACTGGAAAAAATACAAGGAAGTTTCCAGCTAAAAAACACCAACCTTTCTGGATTGAACCTGAACTTTTCTGTACAATTCAGAAAACTTGTCAATAAAAAACTTATCATGTTTATTTAAAAAATCCTTAATTTTTAGAGAAAACGTTTTTTTTTTTTTTTTTGCTTATAGCTTGGCATCTTCCTAATTTATCAGAACAAAAAAATATTAAAAAATCAAACAAACAAACACCACACAGCATATTCGTCTGCAATTCTAGCAAAAGCATTTCCCTTTTGTTGCATTTCCCCCAAGGAACAAAGTTCACCTGAAAGATGAAACACCTAATAAAAAATTGGAAAATGTTTTTACACAGATAGCTAAAAATATCTTTTCGCAATAACGTAAAAATCTGCGTTCTTGCACACGAAGGTCCTTGGAACTCTTTTCATAAAAATACTTAACAGGAAACTGTAGTAAACTTGTGAAATCCTGGATCGTTGCCCGGAAATAATCTTAGACATTTCGGGAACTTTTTACAGCGTGCATGGTACAAACAATTTAGAATACGTTTCTAGAAAAAAGTGATCAGCTAATGTGCTCAATTTCTGCCAGTAACATATTTTGCAAAAAACAGTAATGTTTCGCTCTAAAATACGTTAACCTTTCTGTAGTTGTTCTGGAAGCCTACTGAAGATTTCAGAAACCTTCCTGTTTCAAGCCAGTCATGTCTTTGGAACCTTTACAGTAACCTTAAGTAGGTATAATATACATAATAGCTTGGCACCTTCCAGTTTTACAAAGAAAATTCCTAAGGTAGAATCGCAACGATGATAGTCGAAGTCCGCCACAACTGCAAGCAAGCATCAATACACTGGGGAACAATTTGTAAAACAATTTCTGTTGAGTTAGGTTTTTGAGCTGTTTTATAGTTAATTAGGCATGCTGGTTTCAAAACTGTAGTTAGTTTTATTCTACCACGCCAAGTTTTTTCTCTACACCTTATGAGAATGTGACTACTCCCCGCGGAATCGAGCATGAATCATTGGCTAGCTGGCACTAACCTTCTCCGATTGGCGCCGGGTAAATGACGCATGGGAGCACAGCGACAGGTTTATACTGGTCTGGGGTTGTTCAATTACGCCTGAGATGCTATAGTGAGAGGTTGTATGTTACTCTGAAATAGTGAATCACATTCCAACGTGGAATTTGAGTTCTTGTTTATATACTGTTCTTGTTCTTGTTTTTGAGCGTTTAGTTTTCATTTATACATCAACTGAAACTTTTCCTTATGGCTAGTTCACGTCGTAAGTGCTTAAACAGCCCCGATTCGTTTTGTTATATATGTGGCAGTTTTACCATTCCCAGTCAAAGGACAAACATCAGTACATTTGTCAGGCAAGTCTATTATGCCTATTTTAAAGTGAAAATTGGAGATCAAGACAAATCATGGGCTCCACACAAAGTGTGTAAGCAGTGTGTTGAGAGTTTACGGATGTGGACAAAGGGAACACGTGGTAAATTTCCATTTGGTATCCCTATGATTTGGTGAGAGCCCAGAGATCATTCAAGTGATTGTTACTTTTGTATAGTGAAAACGTCAGGATATAATAAGAAAAACAAATGTAAAATAGAGTATCCTAGTTTACCATCAGCTATACGCCCAGTGCCTCATTCAGCTGAAATCCCAGTGCCAGTTTTCAATGAGTTACCCTGTTTGGAAATACAGGAATAAGAGTCTGATGAAGATCGAAGTGACCCCAACGATAAAGATTTTGAAATTGAATGTGATTCCGTTCGTAAGGGATTTGAGCAACATGAGTTGAATGATTTGGTACGAGATTTGGGATTATCCAAAAAAGCTTCAGAGCTCTTAGCATCAAGACTGCATGAGAAAAACTTGCTTGAAAAGGGAGCTAAGGTATCATATTTTCGATCAAGAGAAAGCGCGTTTCTGCAGTACTTTCGAAGTGATGATGGATTTGTGTATTGCGATAACGTACATGGTTTAGTGGAAGAGTTGGGAATTTCAGCCTATAACGCAACTGAATGGCGACTGTTTATCGATAGCTCAAAGCGGAGCTTGAAGTGTGTTTTTCTTCACAATGGAAATTTATTTGGTTCAGTCCCGATAGGCCATTCAGTTCATTTGAG